>NC_143577.1:88236477-88536477 GCF_048544385.1 Mastigoproctus giganteus
GTATTTTTTAATAATTAGCATTGGCATATGATGCAAGAAAGCAAACTTATTAATATTAGAAGAGGAATTTGATACAAGAAAGCAAGCTTATAACAGCATCAGGCAAAAAAATAAAAACCTTCCCACTTCACCCATTAATTCACTCCAATGTTTGTCTAGTTCTGCCTTGAATTTATTTAAGCTATTAACTTTTACAATGACAGATAGCAGTTTGTTCCAGCAATCAACTACCAGCTGGCTAAAGGCAAATTTCCGCACATCTATTCTACAACTATCTTTCCTCAATCTGAATGTATGCCCCCTCAGGTTTGTAATCTGAGGAGGAATCCCATCAGCATTGAGCCTGCTCAATCCATTCAAAGCCTTATACACAATCAGATCACCTCGCAGGTGTCTAGTCTCGATGCTGTAATTTGCAGAATTTAAGCCTTTCTTGGCAGAGAACCCCCTTCTTCTTCTTCTCTTCGCCAATCTTCTTGTCCTTCTCTGTACTCGTTCTACCAATTCTACATCCTTCCTAAAATGAGGCCTCCAGACCCGTGCACAGTACTCAAGGCGTAGCCTGACCATTCCGTTATACAAACGGATAATCACCTCCTTATCCCCACTAAAAAAATTCATGTATATCATTGACAAGATCCCATCATTCATGGGATTCGAATCCAGAACCTTTTCCACCAAATTTGGTCGCAAACAGAAAAGGAGTGTCAGAATGGTCAATTTATTGTGTCCATCTGTTTTCTTAGAAATGAATTTCAGTTTAAGCTTTCTGGTTGTTGTCGGTGCAAGTCTTAAAGTTTCATGCACATTGTGGCTTTAATTTCAAGCATTTATACTGATAACAATTATAACCCCGATGACTTCGTTACTATGTCTTATTAAAATATAACAAAATTAGCAGGAGCTTCTTTTTAAATGATCTTGAGAACTATAGACGGAAGAATTTAAAAAACAAATCTCATTCATCCTGAAATCTATTCTAGTTCAAACGTCCCTGTTTTTCAAAACTAAATAAAACTAACTACAACCTCAGCTTAATTTTCTTGACAGTGAAATCTGAAAGAGATTACTTCTTTGAATCGAATAAGATTAAGTATCTTCAAAAAAGTAACTACTTCCAGATTTCACTGTCAAAAAAAAATTAAGCTCAGTTTTATTTAGTTTTAAATTATTATTATTATTTCTCTTATTTCTCCCTGATTGGGGTTCCACCTCATGACGGGTATTGCTACCAAGTACACAGGGTGGGTTGTTGTTATGTCTGGTGTTACTGTTGGTAGAGGAACTCTCTGACTGTCCTACAGGTGTTCAGAATTGCTACTTTCTAGAGTTACTTGTAGGTGTTCGCTGGGAGACCTATTGCTGCTAGGCTGTTATGGTGCCAAAGACCTCATTGAAGTCTTTGGCACCATAACTGTGGTTGACACGATGATCGGGATGGTCGTTACTTGTTGTATATGCCACATCTCTTTGATCTCCTGTCTTAGGTTCGTGTACTTCAGATTTTTTCCCCATGGATTTTCTGCAGGTTGCCAGCGTTGGGTACTGCTATGTCAATCAGATAGGTAGCCTTTTCCTTCTTGTCCACAAGGGTTATGTCCGGTTTGTTGTGCGGGATTGTCCTATCCGTTATTATGGCGCGGCCCAGTACAGCTTCTGGGTTGGGGTCTCTAGTACTGCCTGGGGTTCGTACTTGTAGTACGATACACTTTCTTCGACCAACTTGTATTTCCTTGCTAGCTTCTAATGTATTATCCTGGATGCATGGTCGTGTCTATGAGTGTACTCAGTCTGGGTGATCACCTTGCATCCCGCAGTAATGTGTTGGATCGTTTCTGAGGCCAGGTGGCATCGTCGACATGTGTCATCCAACACTCCGGGTTCCTTGGCGATGTATTTTCTATAGTTTCTGGTGTTGATTACCTGGTCTTGGAGGTGAGCATGAATCCTTCAGTCTCGGTGAAGAGCGTCCTACTCGTGAGCCTTGCATTGGAAGCAATTTTATCTGTGTGATCTTGAAGGAGATCATTGTAGTGTCTGCCATGGAGTGTCTTCTCTGCCCATCTTTCTAGCTTCGTTTGTACCTCCTGGTTGGGAGAGGGGACTCCTCGCTTAGGTTGAGTGGGGTATACCGCTTGTCTATCTTCCTTTTGGCCTGGTGAAGTGCTGCTGTGTGTTTCTGGAAGTAATCCTTCAGGTTAACTATCACTCTCTTCTGTTGCTCAATGAGGTCTATTAGGCCCCTTCCTCCTTCTTCCCGGGCAATTGTCAGTTTCTCCACGGCAGATTTCGGGTGGTGTTGGCGGCTCTTGGTCATCATTGTCCTTATCTTTCTCATGATATCCTCCAGCTCGGTGTCAGTTCAATCTATGACCCTGAAGCAGTATGTTAGCACTGGGACTGCACAGGTGTTTATAGCTTTAACTATGTTCCCTCTGTTCAGCTTTACTTTCAGCAGGCTTCTATGTCTCTGATGATATTTTTCGGTCAGGCAGGCCTTAATTTCCTTGTGCTGTAACTGCTGAGCCTGCATCATTCCCAAGTATTTGTAGGCCTCTCCCTCAGCCATGGCTTCGATCTCTTTATCACTCTGCAGCTGGTAGTTTCGGTTGATTAATTTTCCATGGCACAATCCGTGGGTCTTGCACTTGTCTAGACCAAATTCCATCCTAATATCATGCTGAATTCTTCGGTGATCTGGAGTAGTTGCTGATGGTGCTTCTCAGTTCCTGCATAGAGCTTGATGTCATCCATATACATCAGATGGGTGAGGGTATACAGGTTCTTCCTTCCTTCTTTGAGGTTATATCCGTACTTGCTACTGTTGAGCATGGCAGATAACTGGTTAAGTGCTAGAAAAAACCATAACAGGCTTAGGCCATCTCCTTGAAAGATTACTCTCCTGATGGGGATTAGCCTGGTTGTGATGTTTTTTCGACCTTAATGGTGGTACTCCATTTCGCCATCGTTTTTTCTAGGAAGTTTGTCACTATCGGATTGACTTTGTAGATGTTAAGCGCCTCTATTAGCCAGCTATGAGGCACGGAGTCGAAGGCCTTGCGGTAATCGATGTAGGCTGTGTACATGTTGCGGCGCTTCTTGTAGGCTTGCTCCATAACCGCGGCATCTATGGTTAATTGCTCCTTGCATCCTTTCTGCTGTTCGGCCATTATGTTCTGGCTCTCCAAGTGATCTGATATCTTTCTGGTTATGCAGCTGGTCAGAATCTTGTACATTGTTTGGAGGCAGGTGATTGGCCTATATTTCGCCGGGTTTCTTGTATCTTCATCTTTAGGCTTCAGATATGTGATTCCTTGAGTGAGAAACTTCGGGATTGTCTCTGGGTGCCTTATCATTTGGGTGAACTGCCCTGCCAGGTGCTTGTATGTGAAAGTGAGCTTCTTGTACCAGTAGTTGTGGATGTTATCTATTCCTGGAGTTCGCCAGTTGTGAGAGTTCTTGACCGTCTGTTTTACTTCTTCCCAAATCTCCCATCCTCTTTTTTCTTGTACTTCCTTGGTTTTCTTGCATTCTAGTTCTATCCGCGGGCCTCGACTGTTATGTCTTACTTCCCTGCTCCACGTGTTTCCCCAGAATTCTTCAATCGTCTTCTTCTCAGGTGGTCCTTTCCCTTTTTTCTCGTCGTCTCCGAGATTCCTGTAGAAGTCTCTTTGGTCCTCATCGAAGACTCAGTTGTTTATTTTCCTCTGGGAGCTCTCTTTTTATCGGCGTAGTTTCTTGCTGAGTGCAAGGAGGTTCTGCTCCAATGTATCCAAGTACTCACCTATTCTCTGATTTTTGTCTCATGTTTGCTGTGGACGCTGTCTCTCTTGAGGATGCTCTTCACTTTTCTTATTAATTTCTTACTCCTATTGCCCCGTTGGTACTGAGTCAATTGACCTATCTTGACTCTTAATTCTTCTATCTTCTGCTGAAGTCATCTTTCCCAAGCTGGTGGTTCCTTGCGTTTTCGGTTCTTCTGCTGCTGGTCTCTCGCTTCTCTTCCATTAATCCTCGTGGCTGCTACCGCAGTACAATACACGGCTGTGTGGATGACCTCCAGTGTTGCACTATTGCTGTCGAGGTACTGCGGTATTATATGCCGATTCAGGTGGTCTGTGACTCTCCACAAGGTTCTATTCGGCTTCTGCTGCTGTATCACGTGAGTCTTTGTGGGGTCCATTCGTCCTCTATTCTGGATATCATGACCTCGTCTGGTTCCACTTCAGCTGATGTGGGTTGTATTTCTTCTTGCTCTTCCTCCTCTGGTTCGGTGATGGTATGTTCTTCCTCCTCTGGTTCCGTATTCCTTATTCTTTGTAGTTGATCGCTCACGTCCTGCTTGATTTTTTCCAAGATTGCAGGAGCTATCCTTTATTTTTATTATTATTATCCATATAGTGCAAGGAAGCCTGAGGCTTATGCTGCACAAGCCAAAAAAAAAAAAAATCTGAATTACCCTGAGAGAGAGAGAAGTAGAAGGTAATCACCAAAAAAAGAGAAGAATGATGATATCCAGCTCAGAACCCTGGGTGTGCCAAGCCCATACTCCCCAGATGTGAGCCCCATAAACAACGCTTCGCCTGGAAGGCGTTTGAGTATAAATGAGGTCGGTTTTTTTTTTTTTTTTTTTTTAATTAAAGTAAGTTTTAAAATGTTTCCATTTGTACTTTTCATGATCATTTAATCAAACGGATAGTGAGAATTTTTTAAAAAGAAACTTTTGCTTTTGTTAATATTACATTTCAAAGATTAATGTAAGACGCGCGCAATATTGGGGAAAATATGTTGGGAAGAAAAAATATCTTAATATACAAAAAGAAATTTTACGAAAAATAAATGCAATTAGCAGTGTAAGAATACAATAATATCCCAGCAAATAAAAATATTGGATTTATCTTCTTTAAATGTTTAATTCAAAGTAAGTAGAATCCCAATTATAGCATTATATCGCTATTAAATTTACTCAGAAGTACACTACGACCTTCTCTCTGTAGTACTTGCAATTAAACAGCACTTGAGCCACACCTAGCAGTTTTTCGGCGTCTTCAGACATTTATCAGTGTTATCTGAGTCATGTTGATAAAGGTAAAGTTAAAAGTTATCAACCATCTGTGTGTATGACGTAATTTGAACATCCCATAGTAACAGCGTTTTCGCTGAAGCCATAAATAATCCCATTAAATGTGCACTATTGCTGGATTATCTAAAACTAGTTGTAGCCAGTTGTCACAGGATTAACTTGAGTGATTAATAGACAAGTGCCCAAGGAGGAGGAGAAAAAAAACTGATAACTAAGAGAACCAGATTTTATAGCCATCTTTCCTTCTTATCACAGAAATTTTTTTGCAACTTTTGAGGAAGGCTTCATACTCCAATTATCACTCAACAATGATTAGAAATGCAGTGGAACTTAGAGCAGTTTTAAGTGCTTGGTTCTTGTATAAGAAGCCTTCTATAAAAAAAGAAAAAAAAAAAACCCATTTTTTTTTTCATCTGGAAGGGAATTTTATTATTTTTTTTCCGAGAACATTTAGTAAATTTCTGCAAATTTGATTTCTGATGCAAGAACGAATAAAATTACATATTATATTATAACTTTAATTAATAATTATAATATGACAGTGAATATAATAAATTATAATCATAAAATATATAAATTATATATTATTATATATATTTCCTCCCCCGTGGATTCAACACTATGATAGCTAAAGAATTTTTCCTTGAATTTTTTTTTTAGATCAAGTGGTTATGTATTGTTTTTAGACGAAAAAAACTCGGATATTTTTTTCCGGGATTCAGGAAAAGTATTCGGGGAAACGTATACGATTGAAGGTGCAATTATTTAAATCAGTGGTTTTCGAGCTTTTTTTTTTAATAACGGCACCCCTACTCAATTTTCTGCCTGTTAGATCCGAATCTCTCTGGATATATATATCTCATATTAAAAAATAATATGTTATATGATAGTTATTATAATAAACTAAATATAAACAAATTACAATTCATAATACAAATTGTATATACTTATATCACAATTTTATTCTTTATATAGGAGTACTAAATAAACATCAATTATAGATCACCACAAAATTAAAAAGATACCGTACAATGGATACACCTTTTTATAATGAAATAAATATATAAATTTAAAAATAATAATAAGTTTAAGTAACTTAAATCCAAATTACGTGCACCCCTGGAATGGTGTTGCGGCACACTAAGGTGCCGTGGCACCCCGGGTGAAAATCACTGATTTAAATGTTTCTTTCAAATGTACTGAGAAGAAAAGTGGTATTTTTTCGCTATATAATATTCAACTAAATAATCGACCAATTTCGTTGCTGCTTCACTTTTAGGTTGAATCTCCTCCTCCCATCCAAAATCAAAGACGAAACAGTTTTTACTAATTTGATGTGGTAGTAAAAAAGACAAACCAAACAAACAACGCATCCATTTTACACCTTAGTTGTCTTTATTTCTATATTGATTTGCCAGCCCTAAATTTTGTATTTTCTTAAACCATGCTTGTCCCAGTCGAAAGCTGCACTCAATTATTGATGAATTTGGCCAGATCGTTAATACGAAGTTGCTAAACGCTTCTAATAATAGTATGCAACCACCAATTTTGGAGAAAATTCTAAATTAAGTTTCGAAACTTTTTTTTTTTTTTTTCACCCACTAATAACAATGGTTTGTATGTTTCTTTTGTTTTCTCAGCTTGGTTTTGTTTTAGAGCAGAATGAATTAATTTCGAATTCTTTTTTTTTTTTCTTCTTTTTTATTGAACTGTCCATCATAGGATAGTTCAATAAAACGGTGTGTGTTCCCTGTCTATGATGGTTCCTAGGCGTATGCCTATCTCCACCTAATGTCTCTGTGATGGAATACAGAATCTCTGTAAAACGAGCCTGATATGGTATTAGTGTGTTTCTGTATCTGTTAGTGCGTGCACTGTAGTATGTATTGTTTATGTCAGGCCACTTTGTTACCAGGAAGCAGCTAGCACCTGGACAGCTGATTCCTGGTGCCCCATCCTGGTGATTGATTGATTGAATGATTCTTGGTGCCCAGTAGTCTGTGCTGTTATGCATCAATCCCGTATCCACCAGTGGATGCCAGCAATTGCGTACACAGGTTACTGCTGGTATCTAAATGTTGGTAAACTGGGTACCAGCAAAAAAAAAACAAAAATACTTATAAGTTGCGATATCCCGTGCCAACTTAAAAAAAAAAAAAAAAAAACCTCGATTCCGCAACTTATGAGTTGCCAGCAATATGCCGAACCTAGGTACCAGCAATAAAATATAAAAAACAATAAAGAGAAAATAAAATAAAAAATAAAATAAGAAAAAAAAAGGGAGAACAAAGAGTGCAAATAGATATGAAGACAACTGCAAGTTATGAAAAACTTATTAACTGTTCCTGTTCACTGTCCCAGGACCGTCAATATTCACAAGGTTTCTTCTTCTAGTGAAGACAGAAATACAAAACTTCTATGATAAATTGAAATTACTAGCCATAGCCAGTAATAACTGTTCCCTCCCTGGCTGTGGTTGTGGAACCGGCACCACCAGTTCCTGCCTCTCGTCAAAATAATGCAGCCACTCATATAGCACGTGTGCCCAGCAGTAACGTAGGAACGCCTTGGCATTGGAGCAGGTGCCGAGGGCACCTGCTCCAGAAGGGCGCCACTGACAGGCCACATCATTCCGTGCCAACCTATTTAGACACCTGACGAAATGTTGAGAGCAAAGGGCGGAGTGAAAATTAATTTTCGCCAAATGGCGTGTTTTCAAATGGCAATTCAAGCCTTAATTCATCCTTAAATCTAAGTACTTAATACATAGCAGCATAGATCTATTCATGATTACCTCGTAGAAGGACTGCATAAAGAGGATATTAAAAATAATAATAAAATAAACATTGCGCTAGTTTACAAAACTGGCTTAAATTTGAATTTTTGTTTTGAAACTGTCCGAAATGTCGGAGTCACTCGGATATTCAATTACTTTGATCATGTAAACAGAAATAAGAAATTTACGGCAAAGTGTGGATGATTCACTTCCGCGAAACAACAGATGACCATTGGTCGGGGTAAAGGCAAACCATCATCGGCCGTTGCAAGATTAAGGCCTCTCCAATCTTTCCAGTTCCTTCTCTTTAGTGCAATGGCCATCCATTTACTGCCCACGAACTCTTGAATTTCATCTGTCCATCTCCGTTGTTGTCTTTCAGGTTTTCTTTTAGCTCCTCTTTTTTTTTTTATGAAAACCCCAAACATGAAAGGTATCAAAACCTATAGTACTTAGTACCATGCATGGGTTGAAGGAGAAGTATGGGGGGAAGGGGATGCCGGAAACTTTGCTCTAGAGACTAAACATGGGTTTCACCACTTCAAGCCTCCAATAAGCAAAGTGGTGGTATTTCACCGGTTGATGAAAATCATCTACCACCTGGGTATCATTCTGTTAGTTTCCTAGTCCATCTCTCAAGTCTTAGCTATGTGTCCTGCTCAAGTCCATTTTAATACTTTTGTTTTGATAAGAAATTCCTTTACCTGTGTTTGCTGCCTAATCCATGAGTTTCTCTTCTTATCTAGCAGTCTGATTCCTAATATAATTCGTTCTGTTCTTCGCTGTGTAGTTCTCAGCTTCTCTTCCATTCTTTTGGAGAGTGCCCAAGTTTCACTTCCATAAGTCATGGTGGGAAGTACACATTGACTTGATGCAAGAAAGCAAGCTTATATAGCTTCAGCCAAAAAAAAAAAAAAAAAAAAAAAAAACTTCTCATTTCAACCATGCAATCATTCCAAATGTTTGTCTAGTTTTTACCTTGATTTGTCCAAGATAAGTGTAGTGTATAAATCCATCCAGGACCGACGCTAGTGTTTGTGGCGCCTGAGGCAAAAACCTTGAAACGGCGCCTAATTCACAGCGTATCTTAACATGCCCATACTGTATATGCAGTGCGGTGCGTCGCCTATTTTAGGCAAGTGCCTCACTTGCGCACCCTAGCGTCGGCCAGAATCCACCTTTTCAATTTCTGCTCCTTCCATGATTATATCCGTTTCTGTGACATACTTATCTCTTCCAATAATGTACAGAAATGGTTCTTCCCCAGTCTCTGCACATCATACTTAATAACAGGTCCTGAACTGAATGCGAAGCTCTTACAGTTTAATTTGACCACTACAGATTCTTGCTTATGCGGTGGCATCGAGGACTGGCAACACGTAATTTACTCTTGCCCAATTTACCAAGACCTTCGGCAACAGATCTCAACTACATCTCATCGCTTTGCTCCTGGAAATGAACACGATTTAATTAAAAAATAAGGAAACTCTTGAAATCTTCCATAAGAAATAAGGAAACTCTTGAAATCTTCCAAGAATTTGCAAAATAAATTTTTAACAGACAGCGCCAGCTAACCGGTTTCCCTACTACCAGAATATCTGCCTTTTAACTGAATCGTGATTTCATCTACCATCATTGACTGTACATGTTTTTCCTCAATTCCTGGCATCAGTTCCACTGAGTCTTCTGTTCTGCCATGTGTAACCCTGGCCAAGTCTACCTGAAATTTTATTATGAAACAAGGGGAACCAGACTTTACCTACTGATTTCTCTAACGACTCGACTACTGCTGATTGCCACCCCATCACTAAGCTACATGATCACTGCTCAATTCATTATTCTTGGCGGTTGTTATTTTATTATTATTATATATTTTTTTATTTGCCTATAATCATTTTTTAGAGAATTCTTATTTTATATTTTTTTATTATTAATTTTTTTATTATTTTTATTTTTATTTTTTTATTTTTTTTTGATTTGGTAGTTGTTGGCGCATCGGCTTCTGTGGCCATATTGCACCTCCCAAGGTTTTTGCAGTACTTTGATCCAAGCCCGAGGCGAGAATCGAACCCGCGACCTTTGGGTTGCCGGGCAGGTACTTTACCCACTCGGCTAGCCCGGTCGGCTTTATTTTTATTTATCTGCTGGTACCATCGGGTTGGGCTCCCAGCGGTACGGGATTTGCTGGCATCCACTGGAATTGATTTTTCCTACAGTGGATGTGGGATACTTACCTTGTCACTTTCGTTTGACAGTACGCATATTGCTGTGGCCCACCTCCTCGTGGCATGGACGAGTACTAGGGAGCAGCCATCCTGGTGATCGCTGGTCCCTAGTAGCTAGCTAATAAGTTGCCAGATACAACGAAACAACAGAACAAGACACACACTTCGCAGACATAGACATGTATAGTATCTTATGTAGGACGGCACCTGACAAAAGTTCAACTCCGCCTTTGTACACTGTGATGGTTACAGAGCACTGTGACAGGCCAGAAATATGTGTAATGTTATGTTTGTGCAGTGTGTGTGTGTTGTGTTGTTTCTGGCTGTTTTGTCACCTGGAAAGCCTGCCCAGTGTCCGTCTACACCACGGGGAGGTAGGCCACAACTACGCATGTACCATGGCCAACCTCAACAGTCACGCACTGAATGTCCAAAGAGAGTTTGAAGCCATTCAAAAGAACCCCGTGCCTGGCAGCCGGCAAGAGCACACACACACACACACACACACACACACACACACACACACACACACACACAGTCATTCCCAGGAGACAGGACAGCAGAAGACGAAGAAATAAGGAAGAGAATAGCATAAAGTAAAAAAAAAATGAATAAAAAAAAATAATAATAAAAAAAAGAATAAATTTAAAAAAACCAATAAATAAAAATAAAATAAAATAAAAATAAATTAAAAAAATAAATAAAAAATAAAATCTTTATCCATGGTTTTGCCCACGTCTTTATGCAGTGCTGTCCAAAGTAGTCCACAAAGAGAACAGGTGTACTGTCAAACAGAAGTAATAATGTCATTCAAAAACAAGATCAACAGGAACAAGTTCTAGATATAATTCTGTTAATCTAGAGTGGTATCAGAAGTCACTGGTTGATGACGGTGTCACTGAGAAGAGGAAGAATTAGTTGCAGAGAGTCTTGAAAAAGGATAAGTCAGAGAAGTGCTGCATTTGTTGCATGTTCTTGAAAACCACAACAATTTTATATATGACGTTGTCAAGACGACAGACGAGGCAACAGGCTGTATTATGATGTGTTTTCAGTTTGATTTCTTGAATTAACATTGAGGTTGAAATTTTTCCTGCGATTAAAAGCAGCATTGCAGAAGATTTGAAGGGCCTGGAAATTGTTGACAGAAATGAGTATCTTCTCACCTCCGGGACACAAGTTTGGTACTTTTGCCTTAAGAGACAATCTTAAGTCCTCGTAAATGGAGCATTCAAAAAAGTACGTGAGGAGAGTCTTCCGGTAGCCCACATCGACAGGTCACTGTATTAAAAAGTCTGAATTGGTAGAATTTTGCGTTAAGCAAACCATGTCCAGTTAGTATGTAGGAGGTAAACAGTGAGGGTAAAAACCATTTTCTGGTGGACGATGCAGTTACGTCGGGAACAACGTAACTGCACTATATATCAGGCTTATATGTTACAAACAAATCTGTATATTTATGAATGTTAGTATATAATAAGAGAAAACAAAATAGGAAACAAAAGAAGATATTTAACATCTAAATACTAATAGTCAGTTAAAAAAAAAAAAAAAACATTTCTGACAATAATAACAGTTTAATAATATGAAAATCACCGATTAAAATTCGCAGAAAAATCATACAAATTATAATCAAACATACAAGTATTATAATAATCTTAGTAATCTTTTCTTTTCCTTTGCATATCTATGAATCACATCATTCATGAATTTTTCTGATAACTCATTCGGGCCTTCTATGCATATCTTCATGAAATCTTGCAAAATTAAAATAAAATTACTACTTTTCGCCAGGGGGGATGTTATTCCACTGGAAGTAAAACTCAACCCGGTCTCCCCCCTGGATTCAACACTGTGTGATAGCTAAAGAATCTCTCCTTGCAATTCTATTAGTTCACATATTAGTTTATGTGTAGTTTTTTTGGGGAAAAAAAAAACTGGATATTTTTTTAGGGATTTCAAACGGAGGTTTGCTCATTCTCTGAAGAATCTTTTTAAAGAATTTTGAAAAATTCAAACAAGGATTTTTTTCAATTTTATTTTACCTGGAGTTTTTTTAAAACAGCAATATTTCATAATTTCTTACTGGATTTCAATATTTACTATACATAACTTTAAATTTTAAACACTTTTACAAAATATTAATTTTTGCTAAAAACTGCAAAAAAATTATTAGACATAAAATAGAAACAAATCTCTTAGCCTCTTCCATTTTCTAATTGAAAAGACTTAATATCGTGACTGTAATAAGAGAATATGAGAAAATAAAAGTAAATATTTATTTTTTTAACATTTTGAAATGTGAAATGCTGAAATTTCAAACTGCACATACGTTTCTTCTTATTATGTATACAAATATTATTAAAAATTTAAAAAACATCATATATATTCGATACTATTAGTTACTTCCATTTTCGTCTAATTTCAAATTTTATTTGAAATTCGGCGCCTTTCACAACGCACACAATTTGAAACTAAATATGTTGCTTCCCACAGGGTAGACGCCATTTTGGAGAAAGTATCTGGTTTCTTATTATCATCATGCTGTGAAAACAACTAGGGTAAGATGGTGGATGTTTACTGACCTAGTGTTAAAGGAAAAACAGGTAATCTGAACCTTTAAATAAACACAGCGTCGGCAGTTGTCCGGTACCAAGCTATTTTTCATGCAAAATCCAAATAGTTGCAAATACGGTGGTGAGGCACCTGACTGGTTCTCGCCCACAATTTCTATATGAAAACCGTAAGAGAATCATTAGCATTAGCATTAGTAGAGGCATATGATGCAAGAAAGCAAGCTTATGCAGCATCAGCCAAAAAAAAAAAAAAAAACTTCCACTTCACCCCTCTCCGTTCGTTCGAAATACCTGTCCAACTGAGCCTTAAATTTATTTAGGCTATCAACTTCCACAACAAAGGATGGAAGTCTGTTTCACCAACCAACTACCCGCTGGCTAAAGGCAAATTTTCGCACATCTATCCTACATCTGTCTTTCCTTAATTTGAATTTATGCCCTCTCAGGTGATTATTCTGAGCAAAAGGCAGAATCCCATCAGCATTGAGCATGCTCAAACCATTCAAGGCTTTATACACCTCTATCAGATCACCTCGCTGGTGTCTAGTCTCCAGACACTGTAATTTGCAAAACTTAAGCCTTTCTTCGTAAGAGCAACCCTTTGTTCCATTCAATAATCTTGTGGCCCTTCTCTGTACTCGTTCCAGAAGCTCTACATCCTTCTTGAAATGAGGCCTCCAGACCTGTATACAGTACTCAAGGTGTGGCCTGACCATTGCCTTATACAAGGGAATAATCACCTCCTTATCCCTGATAGAAAAATTCTTGTATATCATTAATAAGACACCATAAGCTATACTTGCAGCCCGTCTGCACTGCTCAGAGAACTTCATATCTGCCTGCACAATTACCTCAGGTCCTTTTCATTCTCTACCACTGTCAGTGTAGTACCACAGAGTTGATACGTTTCTCTGGGGTTGCTGTTTCCCATATGTAGTATTTTACATTTGTCAATGTTAAACTTCATTTGCCACGTCTCAGCCCATCTGCTCAACCTTTCCAGATCCTGTTGCAGCAGCATAGCGTCAGTAGTGTCCTTAACAACCCTGTCAACCTTTGTATCGTCCGCAAACTTGGACATTAAGCTTGATATACCATCATCAATATTATTTATAAATACAGAAAACAATAATGGACCCAACACTGAACCCTGAGGGACTCCACTGATAACATTAGTCCACGATGAGCAGTGTCCATTGATTACCACTTCTCCCCCTCAACCACCCCTTTATCAAAAAGCAGCAATTTGCCTCCAATACCACACTGCTCCAATTTGTCCAGCAGTCTTCCATGTGCAACAGTATCAAAAGTCTTTCTAAGATCCAAGTATATAATATCAAAGTTATTCCTTGCATCCAGTTCTTTTGTGACTGCATCATAGTATGCAATCAAATTGGTCAGGCAAGAACAAAACCATGCTGTGTCCGAGCTATAACTGAAGTCTTGTCTAGATGATCCTGCAGTGCTTCTTTAACCAGTGCCTCCACTAATTTTCCTGGAACAGAAGTTAAACTCGCAGGTCTATAATTACTTGTGTCAGCCTTTGAACCTCCTTTTTGAATTGGAGTCACATTTGCACATCTCCAGAAACTACTGCAGTAAAGGTTGACTACGTCCACCGGGTGGAATATATATTTTTAATGAATAACACTAAATATTTATCTTAAAAGTAAAGTTAGATTTTATAATTTATAAATAAAAAATAGAAATTCTTATAAATAAACACAACATAAAATGTAAAACAAAGAGGAAGACGCCCTAAAAGTATGCTACACTGGGTTACAGCCCTTTAGTCCAATTGTTAAGGTCCCTGCCAACTCTCGAACTCTACAATTGTTCTTTCTGTATCAGTACCTCACTGAGTTGAACAACTCTCTGTAATTACAATTGCGTAACTATAATTAGCACAAGCATATGATGCAAAGAAAGCAAGCTTATACAGCATCAGCCAAAAAAAAAAAAACCTTCCCATTTCACGCATCCATTCGCCTCCCTCCCCGTCGTTTTTAGGAGAATATACATCAATCGTTTAAATTCCCTTTAACTACAAAAAAATTTTGTTTTCATTGTTAACATAGAATTTTATTTATTTTTGCACTGTGGCTCAGCTATTTTCAACTGACTACAGTTGGCAACACTGATGCTGATGTGATTGCCCTACTTCGAGCCATCACGCAGTTTGGTCGTGTGATGTTTACTTCAAAGTAATTCAGGCTTTAGCTGTGTGCCTATTTCCACCAGCCACATTATGTTTGAGTGTCATATTTCTTTTGTTCTGTGCATTATTTTGTGTCTTTTTTGTGCACAAACACGGCACAAAATGGTGCCTCCCCTGTCACAAATGGTGCCCCTCCTGTCATTTTTTTCTGGATCCGCCAATGTATATGCATATACTTTGCATTTGTCAATGTTAAACTTCAGTTACCACCTCTCAGCCAATTTGCCCAACTTTTCTAGATCCTGTTGCAGTAGCGTACTGTCTTTTTGTTTTTTTTACTGTCATTAACAACCCTGCCAACCTTTGTATCGTTTGCAAACTTGGATATTAAGCCTGATATTATTTTATCAATATCATTGATAAATATAAAATAGAAAACAACAATGTGCCCAATATCTAACCCTGGGGGACTCCACCAATAACGTTAGTCCATGACGAGCGGTGTCCATTGATTACCACTCTCTGTCTTCTCCCACTCAACCGTCCCTTGATCCATAGCAGCAACTTGTCCTTAATACTATAGTGCTCCAGTTTGTACAGGCAGAGCGGTCTTCCATGTGCAACAATATCAAAAGGTTTCCTGAAATCGAAGTATATGATATCAAAATTATTTTTTTCATCCAATTCCTTTGTGACTGCATCATAGTATCCAATCAAATTGTTCAGACCAGACTTCCCTTTACCAAACTCATGCTGTGTCTGAACTATAACTGCAGTCTTGTCTAGATGATCCTGCAATGCTTCTTTAACTTCAACTTCTCTAACTTTAATTTCTGCAAATGTATGTACTTTTCAGCTGTAAAATGTTAATATTGTAAATACGTATATAGTTACGTGAATATGATGTAACAATTTTTAAAGGTAAACTCGCTTCGTATTATGTATGAATATTATGGCTTACGCACTGAACTGTTTGCTGAGTCTTATTACAAAGCCCCTCAACCAGAAGCTGAATTAATGTCATTTAAAATATTTCTTTCCTTCTTAAAGTACTTCTTTCCTTCTTTTACCGTCTTCCACCAATATATATATAGTCATCGAAGTGTACATTTGTTTTACTAACACAATCATATAACTACTCTTAGCAAAGTACAAACTTCAGTCCAGTTTTCATGCTTTTTTTGAATTAACGGACACGCTCGGTGGAACAAAAACGCTGCACTACATGATCGTGTTCCAGGAAGTGTCTCTCTACATGTGTTAACGTGAGTCATGATCAGCAACTATTACAGCTGACGAAATAACTATGCTTTACCTTATGGAGAATTGTTTCCGCAAGGCCTTAGGTGTTGGCGAGAGTGCAACTCATACGGCGACTACATTTTCCCTTTAAAATTCTGGAGGCATATTAATATCATTACACGTGCTTTAAGCTTGTGACTGCTCAATACTGTGCTGGTTATCGTATTCTCTTATTTGTGAACTCCTCTGATCGTGTGGTTGTTCCGGGGTATAAGCAGAAAATTTATTTACTTATTATTGACTTATAAAATTAATAAGTGCTTCAGCTTCTTAATTTACAGTTGTGCATACTATCATATTCCCATATGCACATAACGTTTAAACTATTTTAAAATTAAAGCACATAAAAATAAATTTTGAAAATAATTATACCACTTTTTTTGAGTACCTTCTTGGAGTATTCTTCCTATTTTGCAGACCTCTGGCCAGTCATAGAAATATTTTTCTCTCTAAATAACCACTCTTATTCCATGTGGGTTTTATAAAAGTAACTTTATTTAGTCTTACTAACTAAATGTACTATACAATTAAGTGACGTTTCAGGAACCTTGCCGGAACACACGATCAGATTATAATTGGTTGTACTGTTCACAGCTACTTGGCTTGTTGATTCCCGCGCCTCCTCCATTCAGACCTAGAGAAAAATTTTTAAACTCCGATATGTGTTTACTCCCTCCTCCGATCTCCCCTCCCCGGAACCAAAGGAACTTACATCTTCATTATATGCTCCTCTGATCCCGTATATTATTATTATTTTTTTTTTTCCCATGAACGTTACTCTAGGACCACTCACAGCCCTTCTTAAACATATTTCATTGCGTAATCTTTTGTCTTATATATTTAGCACTGTCTATATTTATTTGTGGTAGCTGAGATTTTTTTTCTCTTAAATAACACAGACAATACTGACTGAAAGTCAGATCGTTGATAACGATAATAATAACGAAAAGCATTTAGTTTCACACTCTTTCAGAAAAGCCAGTCTAATATAGTGTAGACAACACTATTTCTGAAACCAAATCAATGAGTCAATGTTCTCTTTAAATGTTCTCATTCTTGAAAATCTAGTGTACTTTATGGATTCTCACTCATCTGGAAAGAAGGAACACTCTCCCTGTAGCATGAGGTAGTGGAACCACACGTTGCGGGATCTCATGGCCTGTATGGGCATCATAACGAATGGCCACACTAATCTACATATCTTTGAGAAGGCACCATGGATAATATTCTTCCACACAGAACTCATCAGGTTAATGATATTCCTTTAAAGCAGGGTTTCAAACGCTGGCGAACGAGCGGCCAACAGAGCGATATTTTGCTACACGTTGGTTTAAATGGAATCCTTCACATTACCTGCAATCGAACGACAGAGCGATGTTGCTGATTCCCGAGCGAGAAATGTTTTGTGCATGCGCCTTTTCCCCCTCCGTGCGTTGTGCAAGTGTTGTTCTTGTGAAAGAGAAAGACGTCAAAATTAAACAAAGAAAGTTTAATAAGCAAGGTGCAGTCTCGACCTGTACTTTGAAGAGAAGATGAAGTTAATTTTAGGAGAAAAGACCAGTTTTATTGACCAGTTGTGAACTGATGTGGCAGTTGTCTGTGGACTAGATAGTGGGAAGATGAATTTATTGTTTCACTTAAATATTTTATTATTAGTATTATTATTATTAGCCATATGATGCAAGGAAGCCGGAGGCTTATGCTGCACAAGCCAAAAGAAAAAAAAAAAAAAAATCCCAAGTTACCCTGAGGGAGAGAGAGAGAAGTAGAAAGGAATCACCAAGAAAGAGAAGGATTATATCCAGCTCAGGACCCTGGATTTGCTAAGCCCATACTCACCAGGTGTGAGCCCCTGGGGGCTATGTATGTTTGCATTTTTTTGTATAGGCCTTAAACAAATTACAACAAATCTATAATTAAAGTTAGGATCAGTGAATATACATTCCAAACGTAATGACAATATTCTTATCATTACACACATACGTATAACAGATTGTAGGAAAAGAGGTGTTCTAAATATAAAGAAGCAGGCCGACATAGACAAAAAAAAAAAAAAAAAAACTTTTCAGGACCTTCTGCTTTTATGTAAAGCCGATATATCTTTTTCCTGTCCGTCCACAAGCAACAACTCGACTCCTAAAAAAAGGCCGCCGTAGCCTAGTGGTCAGGCGCGCGAGTGCATAAGTACACGTGCCTTGAGTGACAGGGGACTGCCGTGACTGCTGAATACGGTGCTGTTTCTTGTATTCCGCCTATCTTGTGAACTCCTCTGACCGTTTGGTCGTCCCAGAGTATAAACAAAAAATTTATTTTTATTAGTAGTAGCAGCAACAGTGATAATAATAACAGTAGTATTTATTTTTTTTTCTGTTAATTAATTATTTTTTTTAATTTTATTTATAATAGTAGTATTTAATAGTAAAATATATATTCTGTACAGTACTTTACTGTTATTAATACAATATGAATTTCTTGTTTAGCCCTAATAAACGAGTGTCCAGAATGCATTTAGGATTAATGCATTTAGGGTTAGGGTATTGGAAAGCATGTGGAGCGAAGATAACCCGTAATGGGTTTAGGATGCTTTTCTCTGAATGTTGTTTTCTGCCAGCCCAAAATTCATAAATTTTAGAATAAGTTAGCATATTCTATTTCTCCAATATTAATGAAATTTGGATGGGCTCTGTTTTTTTTTTTTTTTACCTTACGCCACATTTAAAATTTGAAGTCGGTTGTTGCATGCGAAAAGCAAAGACCAAAATAATCACATAATAAATCTGCTTTTTGCTTTGAAAAACATATCCTTCAATAAGTGAATACGATTTATTGTTCTAATATTATCCCCAAATATTTCAGAATTCGCAGACAGCTCAAGTTCCGCGAATTCTCAACTTATCGCTTGCTCGCTGGTCAATGTGTAGGCAACCTGAAGTGCTCATAAGCGTGGAACTGGTTCAATTGCGACGCCATTAACAGTTCTGCCGCAGGTATCAATTGAGCTGCCAATAAACGAAGTTATGTGACGTCACTTCACCCGCGTATATAGACTTACATATAGAGTTTATTCATTACTAAAGTAAAATTAACTTAAAGTTAAGTTTGCGAAAAGTAATTAAGTTACTTTCAGTTATGTGAGTGCGTGTAATGTATTTTTTCATCACACGCCGTCCAAGGAAGTAGTCTTACAACCACGAGAATTAACAAGGTCATCATCATCATCAGCCATTTTCAACCCACTGCAGGATGAAGGCTTCTCCAGCAACTTTCCAGTTCCGTCTGTTTTGTGCAATGGCCATCTATTTACTACACACGAACTCTTGAATTTCATCTGTCCATCTCCGTTGCTGTCTTCCAGATTTTCTTTTAGCTCCTCTTGGGTACCATTCTGTTATTTTCTTAGTCCAACTGTCATCATGTCTTCGAGCTGTGTCCTGCCCAAGACCGTTTCAATTCTTTAGCTTTGATAAGTACAGTATATAATCTATTTAAGAAGCAAAGGGATTACCGAATTAGTGAAAATGAGGGTTAATGCAAATATTACATTTATATTATACACCAAGATCGAACTGAAATCAGAATCAATTCTTTAAGTTATTTCGTTATATATTTATATAATTACCTATATTTAAAATTCATGTATGCATTAAAGTGCCCCAATCACCCCACCACCACTTTGCTTCTAAAATATATTGCATTTGGAGGTAACCTTTATATCAATCTCGTGGTGACCGCTGGGTTCAGATAAAATCCCCCTAGGACAAAACCCCCTGGGACAAATAACAATACGAAATTTTTAAAGCATAATTTTTATTATTTGTAGATCTTTAAGAATGAACACTTAAAGAATACTTCTCTGAGATGTAATATATTACATTCATTATATCATAAGCCTGCAACAAGGAAGGCATTATAAATTCTAGTGGTCAGGCGCGTGGGCGTATAAGTGCACGTGTCTTGAGTGACCGTGGTTCAAGCCCGTGACTGCTGAATACGGTGATATTTCTTGTATTATGTCTACTTTGTGAACTCCTCTGACCGTTTGGTCGTCCCGGAGTATAAACCGAAAATTTATTTTTATTTATATATTAACACTTACATTATAAATTTATAGCTCACTGTTTTTCAGGAGAACAAAATTATTTTCACAATCATAAAAACGAACAGAATGAAAGGAACATTACACCGTATCTATGAAAAATCAAACAAATGAAGCACAATATTAAAAATCTCAATAAAAAGGAGGCCTTGCAGGAACATCCATATAAAATTTTTTATATGGATATTCCTTCCCCTTTATCTTTCCCCCTCCTTTTTTGCTTTTACTTCTGACTCTCCTTTGTTATACCTAATAAAGTGTGTGTGTACACACTTTTAAATATATACACAATATTTTTGTGTATACATGTATATTTAAACAGTGTTGCGTATACACAACATTGTTTGTCAGTTCTGAATTCACGTAATATGAATCCTTTTACAAGATTTTTGCAACTTATTATGTTATGGGTGGGAAGAAGAGTTAATTTAAAAGTTACTACAAATAAGGACTGGAGGCCTCACTTTAGGAAGGACGTATATCTGCTGGAACGTGATGGAAACAAAAGGGTGCCCTTACCTAGAAAGGTAAGAAAACGTTCTGAAAATTGCAGCGTCTCGAGACCAGCCACCTGCTGGGATATCTGATTAAAGCCGTGACTGGCTTAGGCTGAATGTTAATGATTATTCTTCCACTTGCTGAGACTACACACATATGAGGGGGAATAATTTGCAGTATAGATGTACGGAAGTTTGCCTTCAGCCAGTGGGTGGTTGATTGTTGGAACAGGTTCGAAGTGGATGGGTTGAATAAATTCAACAGAGAACTAGACAAACTCTTGGAAAGGGTAAGGACGGGTGAAGTTGTGTTTTTTTTTTTTTTTTTTTTGGTTTTTTTTTCATTCTTGCATCATTTGCCATTACTACGTTCTACTACTAAAACTCAACTTCACATACAATAATACTATACAGGTAAAAACAACTTCCTTACTTTCACAAAAAATAAAAAGTAGTAAAAAGTAATGAAGAGAATTTTGTCATGCTGAAATAATTTATTATTTAAACTTACTTTGAATATACACGGAGATAACTTACAGCTATCCACAATGGATAACTTGACACCTTAAGTTAAGGGTGTTTGCTCATTCCCTGATGTCAAGCCTGACAATCTCTCCTGAGCAATACCAGCGTCTCCCCGAAAACGGTTCTTCGTAGGACCAATTTCCATACATATATTGTTCGAGGTACAAACTTTGGTTGGATAGCTTTCGATGTCAGCTTCGACAGATGACTGCTCCATAACGTTTTCGCCCATCGCTCAAGAAATTCTCTGGCTTCATGTTATCCATATTATTCCTTTAACAGATAAAGCACACTGCTTCTTTACTGTATTATGCATGTACGCGTTTGTGGATATTTATGGACATATGTGTGGTATCTAATGTGGTACAGCTCCTGATAGTTAGTCCAACTCCGGCGCAGCATACTGTGATGATACAGGATTCTGTAAAAATGATCATAAATGAGCGGAGACAGAAATCTTCCATATTTCTTAGTGATTTTTTTCTTTTTTTGGAATGAAATAAGGAAAGTATTGGTATCTGTATAATGTATTTTAACCATGCATCAAAAGTAACGAATTAAGAAGTTAACAATTAAATTAGAAATTATTATTTTTGGTAACTTTTAACTTAGGCCTCATGAGTTTCATGAGGCTTTTGTCCTAAGTTCCTTGGATGGCGTAAGAGTTAAAAAAATATATACTGTATAATAGTTCAAAGTAACTTGGTTATTTCCCGTGAAATAACTTAAAGGTAGCTTTTAAGATTTTTGTTTAGATTAAAGAATTCTTTTAAGCATTTAGTGCTATTTATTTATTGTTTTTTTTTTTTTTTTTTTAATTCATCCCATTCATCATGTTAAATAAATTATGTACTTCCGTTACAACGAACTAGTCGGGGGTGCACAAATCATTTCGTTGTACCAATATTTCATTATAATGTATATCACCGAAGATTATTTCACAAGAATCATGTGTTTGTTCAAATAACTTCTGCTGTACTTTTCTGATATATAGAAGTAGCAATATCCTCTTCATTTCATTTAAATATCAACTTTTTAAAATCAATAATAAATAAATAAAATTACAAATACGTACTAACAAACGTTGGCGTATCCAGGTATCATCGCAAGGGGAGCATGGCGACCAGGGTTTTTGAGGGTTTTTTTTTTTTTTTAGAACGCCTCCTGCGTTCTTTTTCTTTAATTTAAATTTTTTGGCTAAGGGGGGGGGGCATATCCCCTTCTTCCAGGAAGAAAATACGCAAATATACAGGACTCATACTAAGAATAACGCGAAAGGACTGGGGGCTAAACAAGAGGACCCTCTCCTTATATTAGAAAGCCTTATTTATACCAGCAATTATCTACGGCTCACCTGTATGGATGACGAAGACCAACACACCAACAAATAGGGAAATATTAGAAACAATACAAAGGAACATACTACTAACCATCACTAGGGCAAGCAATACAACTAGTACAGCAGCGCTTCAGATCATTGCTGGTGCACTGCAACTTAAATTAGAGGTAGTACGAACTGGATTAATGTATTATTACAAAAAGGCAATACCAATCACAACTAACGGCTTAACCCTCAATGTTACCAATGATTGTGGAAGCAGGAGCAAAAAAGAATTGATGCACACCTAACTCACATTTAGCAGACAAGGTGGAATGAAACCACCAAAGAAACAATAACCCACAAATTTCTTCCCCTTGTAACAAAAATGTACCCAAAAGCACCAGCATGGATATACCCGGGCCTCAATACTACCTACTTATTAACAGGCCACGGTCCGTTCAGAGATAAACTAAACACAATGGGCATAATAGAAGACAGGTATTATCCATGTGGAGAACTAGAGACTTGGAGTCACGTCATGCATGACTGCGACAACTATGAAAATATAAGAGCAAGTCATATTGTAAAAATTCAGTATAATCCAATCCACCAAGAGTCCCGACTATTGGACACTCAGGAAGAGTACACAGCACTAACTAACTTCGCAATACAATTATTCACAAGAAGGAAAACAATTATTGCAATGCAGCCTGAGCCTCGGGAGGACAACAACATCCAATAGATACATCACAAATCAAATGTCATGGACGAAGCAAAAATAAAGGAGAGACACATAAGAGTCAAAGCAAGAGCAAAATAATAAAATATCAGCATAAAGAAATAGGACACGCCATTTGAAACTCAAGAGACCTGCACAGGGCTACTCCTCCCGGGAGAGACCGAAGCAAGAATCCTGCAGCCGACCATCTCTGACTTGATACAAACGCGCCACAACGAAGTTCCTGAAAATGATGAAAACTGCAATGACATCAGAACTAGAGTGCCATCTGGCTATCAAATCTCGCACCTGCGAGATTTCTTTAAAACCTTAATCCCTGGTGGGGGAGACACACGGTCCCTCCCCCCTGCCAACCCTATTTCCCTCTGGTGAGGAATGGGCATGCCCCACTGAAAAACGGGGGTCACCTTCCCTATCGACCCCTCTGCTTCCTATTTCACCCCCAGCCTTTTGCCTCCCCACCAAAATCTGTCATCTCACATAGCGATTAGCCCTACATCAAAATTCTAAGCCACACCAAAATTCTTGCCCGACCCAATTAGGCTTTATCAAAACCTTCAGCGTAAAACCCCAAACAGTGCTCCTAAAGCGAAAACCCAAATTCGCAATAAAACATCCTCGCGACTATTTATTTTTCTAATTTTTATTTTATTTATTTTGGTCCTAGCCACTGAAATCCCAGGAAAGTAGGTGGCAGCACCTGTCAGAGTACTGATTCAATCACTGGTAACACCCGGCCCGCCTCCCCGTGGCTGGTATTGGTAACATCGGGCTCTACTAGGGGCCCGGCGGCTAACAGGCCGGATGAACAATGGGCACAACATACTACATATCCCACACACTTTTAAATCTCTGGCTTGACCGATACAGAGAACATACGCGGAGATGGGAGAAATCCCAGGAACCGTTAGACCTCCAACATACCAAATACCAAAATTCCCCTTCTGCCCACCACTCAAATACGCCCCTGCTAAGAGATTTGAAAGCCTACTGTATTCATTAGAAATACTGTATCGTATAAAACTTGCAGTCTAAAAATATATGTATTCAGAAAGCGTCCAATTAAATTAGATAGATTGCTAATAAGGCATTTTAGCAAACAAATGATCAGTTTTTTTTTCGATTTGAGTTTTTTTGTTGTCTCGTTAATGTGGAAAACTAAACAGATGTCAAACCGAATCCTTTTTACCTCATCTTTCGAAACTGTATAATCTTCATAATTTTAAAATATGTAAACCATTTTTGGGCATAGTTGACATTTAACAATAATTCTTTGTACTGAATTTTACATCAGAACTATTTCACTTTAACGAGATTTGCCAACATTTACAAAGCATTAGTAATAAGGGAAGTCGACAGGGAATTAGAAAAATGTTACTGAAATATTTGTTAAAACAACATTCGTTGTACGATTTTACTGCACGTAAAATAATTTCACGAATTTGCATGGCACAAAAATACGAGATCCATGATCAGTAACATTAAGATTCCGAAATTTATGAGTTTATTTTACCATAATTTCATATAAATTAAACACTGTTAAACTTAAGTTAAATTAAATTTAAACTTAAGTTAAACTGTTAAATTAAGCTAAGCTATACATACGATCTAGTTATTACATTACAGCACATAAGGACTCCTTAAAAATCAAGAGTCACTGTTAAACTTTAAAATCTGATACTTGGGTCCGCAAAAAAAAACGTTTGAGAGTCGCACGTGGGCCGCCAATTTGACATTCCTGCTTCAAATTAAGGAAGGCCTACCGAGATCCGGATCAGCTTGCACAAGTAAAGATATTTCTGGTTCGATCCCGTACGCTGCCACAGAGAAAAAAAAAAAAAAAAAAAAATGCAGTCCATTCTAATTGTGGAGTTGAACCTGCTATTAATAATTTTAATGTGTGCAGTCATGATGAATTTGTAAACTCTTCTGGTCTCGCCCGTCTAGGAATAAAGGGAATTTTGTTTTATTTTATTTTTTGTATACTGTTAGGATGAATTTGCAGCAAGATTAGAGCTGATTCGTTTAGCGATGAGAGTCATCTACCACTTTGGGGTACTAAGGGATATTACACGTACAGGACCTGACCATCTCTTGGAGAAATATAGGACTATGCTGAAGAAATGCCGCGAGTTTGGTCCGAATGTATATGTGTCTACAATTCTGCCCAGACACGATAGGAGAGATTATATACTTAAAGTCTTGTGGATTAGCTCGAGACTTGAGGGAATCTGCAAGGCTCTGGGAGGGGGTTGATTTTTATCAGAGTAGCCGCATTTGTAGGTAGTAGGAATCTATTTTGTAGAGATAATATTCATCTGAACAAAGGTTGTGCAAAGATTTTTGCCAGTATCATTGAGGATACCCTAAGGGTTCATGGAAACTGCTAATTAGTGGGGGAAGAAAGGTAATTTAGATCCGAGTTTATCTGATGATATGGATCAAAGCAATGCAATGCTTGCACTCACCTCATGAATTCTTGTTTGTTGCCTCAACAGCAGCTGTTAATAAGATGTTCTGAGGGTAGCACTGTTTCAAATGAGAGGGAAGATATAGCTTGGGATACAAACCTAAATAACTTCAAGGGGTGTGTCTGGGTAGCATACTATAGAAAATTACTTAGTCTCAACTGCGTCAACAGTAATGTCAGGAGTGTTGTCAATAAAATGGATGAATTTGAATTTGGTTAGGACAAATAATATTGATATAGGACAAACGGAAATGTGGTGCCACCTAGAAATTGAGGATGATGATGAGTTCCATTATGGAAGTATAATGTACTTAGGAAAGATAGGGAAGTTAGAAGGGGGGGGGGGGAAGTAGGTCAGGCCTCTTATCAAAAGCAGCTTGAGCCCAAAGAGAGCTTTTGCTGAGTCTGAAGTTACGTCTGCCAGGATAGAATCTGTGTGGTGTCAGTTAGTCGGAAGCAAAGGAACAATGAGAGTGGGAGTAATCTACAGACCAGAAGGTTGAAGAATATGACTAGAGTCTTTGCATGCAGATGGAATGGACAAATGTCTTATTATGGGTGACTTTAATCTGCCCCAGATTGATTGAAATAAGTGGGAAAGAACTTTTTTAAAAACTAGTTGATTATTATTTGTACCAGCATGTTAGAGAAAGTACTAGCGGTCTTGACCTCATCATTACTAATGATTTGGATGACATTACAGAGCTTAAAATACAGGAACAATTGTCAGAAAGTGATCATGCAACCGCCAGCTGGAAGATGAAGAAAGACGTTGCACTAGTTAAAGGTTTTAACTTCGGAAGAGGGGATTTTGACAGTTTAAAGGAGCATGGTATCTATGAACTGGACGGATTGCCGAGGGATGGCGAATACATTTTAATTATGGAATACTTTTAAAGCAAAAAATCACACAAGCCATAAACGCCATATACATATACAAGCCATATACATACCTTTAAGAAAATTTGCAAGTTGCCCAGATAGTTGAGGCTGACAGTTTGAATAAATTCAGAGCTCAACGGGATACTTATCTGTATGAGGGAAGCATATAATCTGTGTTTTCCTATCTACTTGTTTTTTTTTTTTTCCCCCCTATGCAGCATCGGCAAAAGGGCAACCATACGAGGAAAGATCCCGATTATGTGGGCTACTGAGCTTGGCAACGAGACACCTCAGAGGTGACTTGATTGGGGTTTCTAAGTCTCTGAGAGGAGTTAGCAAAATAAATGAATGTCAAATTTTCACTGTTATAAAGAATTCTACAACTAGGGTGCTTAAATTCAAACTACAGGGGAGGAGGTTTAGACTAGATTGTAGGAAGTTCTCTTTTAGCCAGCGAGTCGCTGATTGTTAAAACATGTTGCCCTCTCCGGTAGTAGAGACCGACAGTTTGAATATGTATTTTTTTATTATTATAATTTTTATTTTTTATTAAAACGTGAACAGTAGATACATTTTCAACAACAACTATTTACATTCTATGTACAAAGCAAAAAAAAGGAAAGATAAAGAAAACTATTTAGAAGGAAATACAAAATTTTCAATATTTTAATTTCAGGAAATAAGAAAAACAGTTTCTTGGGTTGGATCATTCTCATTATGTGTCACACGTTGAAGGTGATGGACTGTTCAGTGATGGTGAAGAGGTGACCGCCACTGTTACATTCGCTGTTAAGATGATCCACATTTTCTGGTTTTTTTGCTGTGGAATTCGAGTAGAAGTCTTCTCTGCAACTTCCTCCGTAGGCTCCACTTCAGATGTTGCGCCGATGTGTCGACAGGAGGCACGTCGTCACTGCTTCTTGTGTGCTTCAAGTAGAAGTTGTAAATGACGGCCTTGGCCGCAATGAATAAGAAGTTGCAGGTGGTGTGTCCTGTCTGCTCAGAGTGAAGTAAGTACCAGTAGTCCTCCGGAGTGTGAGCGTGGTTGCAGGCAAGCTTTGCTGCATCCAAAGCGAATTTGACGAGTTCCGTGTTCACAGGGCATGCCAGGTATATGTGTTCCAGGGTACCTGGGGTGGCGCAGAAGAGGCAGTAGTTTGAGGAGCGTAACCCCAAAGATTTGTAGCTTGACTGGGGTGGGAAGGATGTTGTGCCAGTCTCCACTGGATGTCTGCGTCCGATTTGGAACATTTCGTCCTGTACGGAAGGTTCCACTGAAAGTTTGATGGTGGCTTGTGGCAAGTGGAGAGGAGTGTAGGGACAGCTTGGCAGGTGGATGACGGGAAAATCGTGGTTGTATGGCGAGACATGATTAGCTGATAGACTTTTTGGAGGGTGCAGGAGACAGAGGTACCGTGTCTTCTGGTGATATGATGACGAAGGTTGGTGTAGGCGAGGATCCAGTGACATTTCCAATCCCTTTAGTTGTAGTGATGTCTGGAAGAGCTCGTGTGATCGCTGATTTTAGATGTATGTGTTGCTGCTTTGCATTTATGGTTTTAATGGGCAAATCTTCTGATCCTTTCCATTCAAGGCTTGGTGTCAGGAGGTCGCCTATGGTTCTTATTCCTGCCCAGTTCCACGCAGGGAAGAAGAGAATAACATCATTTGCAGGATCTATTATTATTTTATTGTAGAAGAGCGGTTCTGAAAGTATTCCGACAGTTTGAATAAATGCAAAGGTCAACTGGACAGATATCTATGTGAGAAGGGAAGTAAATAATTTGTATTTTCTTATCAGTATTTTTTATTTTTTTTTGGCAGTGCAACAAAAGCCTGTTTCCTTGCATTATATGGCTATTACAATAATATAGGAGGAAGAGAAGCTAAACCTACGAATGTCCGCAACTCGGTACTCCAGGTAGTCCACGCCAGAAGCACTAGCAATCCTGCTACGAAGGGGCAGCTAAATAAAAATAACAAAATAATTTTAAAAATAAAAAGTAAAATAATACTGAAAATCAAAGTCCAAAAGAAAAAGTAAAAATTGGAGTCAGCTCACACGTCACATTCTTTTAGATTGCAACTGTTCAGAAATCAAGTCCAGGTTATTTGTACCCGCACATGAGTAACTGGAATCGTTAAGGTGTTAAATTATTAGCAGTTAAAATGCAGCCATTATCAACCCACTGCAGAATGGAAGCCTCCTCAACAATTCATGCTGAGGGAAATGGACCATAATTTGCCACGCTGGTCCAGTGCGGGTTGGCAGAGCGACCGTATTTAGCAGTCAGGGGCTTGAACAACGATCTACTCAAAGAGCGTGTGCTACTGCACTCCCGACCACTCGGCTACGGAGGATTATTAGCAGTAACAAGGGTTAAAGGTCTTCTGCTGGAGAAAAGCTGATGGGCAAACTCTTGAGGGATTTGAAATGGGCGCGGATTATTTGCAAAACAATTTCTTTATCAGGGATAATAGGATTCAGATACTGTGGCAAAGAATCTTTCAGATCATTGTAGATGGGGCAATGATAAAACAGATGTTCTCAGCCTTTTCTGGAGCCGCAAGAAGATCTGATCTTTCTAATCCGAGGTCATACAACTTAGTCTTAATAGAACCATGCCCAGTGATAAATATGAAGTGTATATCTTAGGGAAGAAACATTTTTTTTGCAATTCTTATCAACCGCAAAGCTAACATCTGAATGAAGTTTGTGATAATTCCTTTTGCAGGAGGTATTACATCGAATTTGCCATAAATTTATTAATTTATTCCAGCAGCGATTCTTTTCTTTCTTGGTGTCGGTATTTATGTTTGTAGTTATACCCAAAAACTCTGAAGGAATTTGAGTATTTAGCTGTCAGGGGCTTGAACCCTGGTCAACTCAAATAGTGTGTGCTACTGCACTCCCGAACATTCGGCTACACCCATAAAATTCCCTGAATTGTTTCATCTGATGAAGGAAATGAATAATTCTTAGGTTTTGAAAGGTGAGCAAGAATGTATATTTGTGTAAAAATATGCATGGAATAAATTGCAAATATATTCATGTCTTTCTAATCTCAAGCATTAGAATTTTATACCATGTGTATAAAGTTGACTTTTTTATATATTGTACTTTGTTTTGTTGTTTAATTTTACCTTTATCTAATATTTCCAAAACTGACCCTTTTTTTTTGTTATGAATATGCTCCAATAGTAAATTTAAGTGTGGCCAACGGCAATGAGTGTTCCTCTTCACATCCTATCCAGGTAGCAAAATGACCTGTTTTTCGTGGCGTGCGGTAGAAGCCCAAGTAGGTGAAGGCAGATAGATAAGTTAAACGAAGTGTTCAGCTTCTATACCGTAGCTATATTCAGAAAAATAGGTCAAAGTATTCTAAAATGGAACATTCGGTACATATAGAATAAACAGGAGAAACAGTTAGGGAAAAAACGGTGATCTATGTTCTAATTAAAAAAAATCAAACATAAAATATTAGAAATATGTAACAGAAATGAAATATCCAAACTCGTTCACGAATTTCAAAGGAAATAACCTCCCAAAAAACTGCTACAATACTGTATATTAATTTAACAAAAATCACTACTAAACTGCATTCTTTCTTTTACTTGTTGACGGAGGCTTTCATTTTCGTAATGAAAAGGTCCTTTACTGCTGCAGGAAATAGAAAATGCCAATTAATAATACAAAATGGTCGTTACAAATGAGTACTAATTGGCGAAAGGGCATTTAATGATGCAAGTGGTATAATTTATGAAAAACTCGAAGCCAGACCCGTTTTCTAACTTATACTACTACTTATCCTAAAATTCAAAGGGTTTTCATTCTGCAAAACAGGCAAACAATCATAGAATAACAAAACACGTAATTTGCAGACATAATTATGGTCACTCGTCGAATATAGCAAACTTTCAAAAGTTTGCTGCAGAATACTATTCATTAAAAGGGCTCTCTATTTGAAAGGTATTTCGAAGAGAATCCAGCTTATCATATTGATGATCAGTTGATCATAATCTAAACCCATTTCTCTTCCAATAATGGAATTAAATTCAACGATAGCAGAGTTAGTGATACTGCATGTGCTGGTGTTTCAAACAGTGCTTAGTTTTTCTTTAATTCTGCGTTAGGTCGATATTGGAAGGACAAAGGGAATTCCTCCACTCCCATGTTATGACTTCGGACCATCACGGTTCAGCTAATGTCGATCTTATCAAACAGTTTATATCCTAGTCTGGCTGAAGTATTAAAACTCGCTACTGAAGTACACTAGAACCGCAACACGGATTGGATATTTGAATGGTATATAAACAGCAATAAAATACCAAAACGCAGTTTGTTTTCATTCATGTTCATTCATAACCTGGTATTGATATAAAGCGTTAGAAATTAATGTTAGTATCTTCAAAAGGCATGCTGTTTTTTTCTCCTTAAGGAAAAAAAAAAAAATCATTAAACCGTAGCACATTTCTGGCTGAATTAATGTTTATGAATAGTTTCGTTTCTTCATGTGGAGGATATTTTGTTCTGCTTCTTTGTAAGGCGTTGAACGAAATTTTATACATTAGTGATGACGTTAATTGACACGTATTAGGAATATACGCCAGTACGAATGTGTCAGGCACTTGAAAGGTTACAACTGTAGTTTTTTGTGTGTGTGTGTGTGTGTGTGTGTGTGTGTGTGTGTCGGGGGGAGGAACTTTTAAAGACGCTGCTGAAACTTTAGTTATTAATCTTTTTGTCAAATAAAAAGTTTTCAAAAATGAAAGAACCAATTGTATAATAATAATAAAACTTTTAAGTCTTTCAGAAACGTATACTTAAAATTCATCGGAGAAAATGAACCGGTTGGTATTTATCAGTGTTGCTGTGTTCTTCGATGTTGATTTACAAGGACTTTTGTTTTGTTATGAATTTACACAGAAGCGACTACAGCCACGAATCGTTAGCATAAAATTATGGACTGAAATTGTAAACTTAAAAAAAAAAAAGTTCAAACGATGCAGCAGGAAACGACTGAACACAGTAGAAAGCGTCGTTTTCTTATATGGTGGGAAAGTAACGCTATGTACGGCAACAGTAATTCGACAAATTTCATTCGCAGTCTGTCTTCGGAAGATGGCTGTCTACGAAGCTTGGAAAAAGAAAGGTGTTGACAGCTATACGTGTTCCCGAAACTATCCAGTAACCACAACTATTTCCCCTACATGCAGAGCCGTGCAAATGGGGGGAGGGGTGCATTGGATGCGCCGCACCAGGACGCCCGAACTATGAAAGCCCAATCGAAGGAGCCATCACGGTCTCAACATAAATAAACGAGGCCCCTTAACCCCTTTTGCATCCAGGACCAAAGCACCTTTGCACGGCCCTGTCTACATGTATGGGGGTGCAATTTAGAGCATCGTGTACGACACGAGCAACCAAAAGATACTTTAATCAATGTTGTTGAGACGTCAGTGTATAGCGTTTGCAAACTTCGTATATTAAAAATAAAGTTTCTGCTTTTTTTTCGGATCTGACACATTGGTTCAAAGGAATTTACAAAGCAGACAATATAAGAACATTACTAGATTTTACAATATGATGTGAATTTGAACACTCGGAGTTTGTAATTTAATTTGTACCTTAAAACTAACTAATCCAGCTACGACCTGCGTTATAATCCTCGCCGACTAATTGGCCATGGTTTGGAAATAAGCTCAATTTCTCTAGGCTTGATGGAATTCAAACTCAGGCCTTTTCTACATCGCGTGGGAGGACAACGATCGTAACAGCTGTATTGCAAGCAGGGAGTACAAGAGCCAGCACAGGTCCTGCGGAAAACGCTTCAATGGTACAGCCTGCTTTTCCCCGAAGGGAGCCAGAACTTTAATTCCTTAGTCCACAATGTTGGATTTTGAGATGCAGACCCGCCTACTTCCACCCCTATTTTAAGCACCTGACTGCATGCAAGGGTTACTTTCCTGAATCAAATCAACATGGCGATGCAATATAGGTACGCCATTCTCGAATCAGAAACTGGACTTCGTTACATCGTCAGATGATGCTTCCAGTTCATGCATTCCGGAAAAAAAAAAGGCCCCCAAAAAAAATGCAATGCAAAATTAAATTTTAATAATGAAGCAACCTCCTAAAAATTTAAGAGGCTGTCGATGACCGGCACAATATTTTGGGATGCAGAAAAGAACTCCTCTGACTCCATGCGGCCACCCAGAAGTATAAATACAAAAATTGTTTTATTCATTTTATTCTCCGTGTGAACTTTCTCTCGAAAGGAGAGACAAACAGTGTTGTCCGTTATTGTCTCACACGGCTTAAACTGAACAGTGCTGTTCATCTAATAGGATTTCTAACAAAATGTGTGTTTTTGCTCAATGATAATGTTAGGTCACATCCAGTGCAGACTCGACGATAACTCATGTGATACAATCAGGTGGTTTTGGTGCACACACCGTATGGTCAAAATCTTCTCCTTTTCGTCTACTAAAACGACGTGTTCCTGGAAGGAATTATAACTAATGATGACACTGCCTAGCTAAAGACGACTACAGTTAGGCAGTGATGTCCTGGCTACAGTTGTCTGACTGCGATTTCCACATGGAGGGACATGCGACTAAACTATGGCGGAGACTGTACAAAAATTAATGGCTTGTTATCTACAGAACCCTTGGCAGTCTGTTTAGTAGTGTCCCGAATTCGTTTTGATTGGAAAAGCAGCTTTTATTTTTCAAGAATAGAAATGGTAATATTTCTCCCCTCAACTTTTAATACGCCAGTATAGCCACACACTGACCAGTGAAGTTCACTATACAGTAATCAATGCTATGGTAGGCCATATACCAGCAGATTCCAGTTATAACTGGGTTGTGTTCTTCTTTCTTATTTTTATTATTATTATTTTTTTTTTCATTTGTACCTAGCCTAGTATGACGGTTACATCGATATAAAGTCACTCTTATTATTTATTAATCAATGTGAAACGAGCAATGAACAGATAATACTAACAAGCGTTTTATCTTCTAATTAGAAGGTCCTGCACTGAGCAACAGAATTTCATTAGATGACTTTGTCCTAATAAATAATTTATGAAAACTATTATATATATTTTTTTATTTCGGTAGTAACAACGAGACTCTTCAGGATGTTAAAACTCGTTTTCATATTTTAATAAACACAGGAATATTTTTACTGTCATGCACCTTGTAATTTGGTTAAAAGCTTGTTTCAATACACTAAAGCACTGCGCAGCTCTGAGATTTAACGAATACCACTACTACATCTATCTTTTTTGTTGTTATTGTATGGCAAGAGGTGGTTTTATTTTGCATTAATGGTTTTCATTTCGCATTAAGAATTATCACAGTAATTGAGATAACTAAATTTAGTTTGTCACCTATGAAGTCTATTTTTCTCTATCAATTCAAAGTGGGCAAGCAATAGCCAAGAAAAATATTTTTAAATTAAACAAAATACAAATAAACATACTAGGCTGCCAAAATTAAATTGGATACTTTCAGTACAGGTGTGTCTACTCCTGGGGTTTGCATAAATATTATTAAAGTGTAATACTGTATTATAAAGTATTAATGGCTGGAGTAGCTTAAATTAGGGACAATGTGTGGTTGCGAACGAGTTGTACACAACTTTCCCAATGGGCTGCAATAAAATGAAGTTTGAAGAGCGTAGGTAGAGAATGAAAGCAGGAAGAAGTCCAATGACAATCAGGAGCTGCCTTTACAATACCAATTTAATTTAACTTCCCAAAAATACAACCTATATTAAGAATAACAAATTAGGTAACGTAGGTAGAGTGCTGCATTTCAGTCACGTTCGATTTTAATTTCTTAAATTAATTGATTTTTCTTTTTTCTCTAATCAACAAAAGTGAAAAGTAGATAATTGTCTTGTTATCAATTAATCATTAATTAACTAACAATATATAAAAGTAATTGCTTTCAATTCACTGCATATACATATACCTCAATATATTCACTCAAGGTTCTGGAATACGTCACTTATTTCCTCCTGGATTTTAATAAAAAAGGAAAGATAACGGGTATTTTACGTTTCTGCTGCGATTAATATAATTATAAAATAGTAATAATTCATGATTTACATATTTAGTAAACTGATAACAAAAAAAACACGAGCTCGTCAAGTTTCATATGCGCGAACCGAGAACATTTCCTTTCTGCGTATCCGCCATCTTGCCCATTCATCCCTTCAATGAGCAGACAGCAATAAACTAACCATTACTTCAGTTGCAATATACAGCATATGGATAGCATAACCTGCATATGGATAGCATAACCTATGTGATATGTATGGATAAAAGAAAAAAAAAAAACAATTTCAAAATTTTTATTATCCGATTTTAATGAAATATTCCGTAGCAGGACAAATATTTCTAAAGGAGTTAAATTTAAAATTTCACGAAAACCTGTCCATTGGGAGTTGAGGTACACGTATCATAGTACTGACTCTGTACATTTATGATTCTGTGTATAGTAAAAAACATCTTGTTTGTCGGCAAAAAAAAAAAAAAAAAAAATCACAAATCTCTACTTGAGACGCAGGGACATGAATTCAATACGACAAGAACGTACTTCAGTAAAATTCTCATCTCACTGAAAGGACGAATATTAATATCTAATATAACTAATTGGAAATCATGCTTTTTGATCGGTTAATAGCACTTCATGCTCATGATAAAGTATTTGTCAAAAGAATATACACAGGCGTTCCACAAGGGAGGCGTCCTCTCTGGTCACCTCTTTAATGCTATAATTTCTCCATTTATAGCCCAATATCAGATTGGGCTAAAATTTGCTGACGATTTGGAAATTTTTACACCCATCAAAGCCAAAGCAGATCTTGTTCAGATAATAGACGATATCAACAGTGTATGTCATTCGCTTGCCACTTACCTCAAACGGTTTGGCTTCAACATATTTTTAATTAAGAATATTTTGATTGTGATAAATGTAAAAATTGTAGAGCATATACGAAATTAGCGTTTTGGTGCATATTTGACCTGTTTTTAGTGCATATAATTCGATGTATAGTAATGAGAATACATAAAATATGGTTCTAACTGCGAAGCTTGAACAGGCTAAGCTGATCAAGACGATGCAGTCAAAAAATTATGCTGACAAACCAAGGACTGGGCAAAGGTCCCAGAGATGCAGACTAAGAGTGTTGCTATCAATGGCTCAGCGAAAAGATAAGACCAGTTATGCAGTGAAGGCTGAGTTGATGATATCTATTTACGCCGTCGTCCTCCATGATACCACGAAGAGGAGGGGAGAGTAGCATGGTTTTTTCTCCCGGAAACTCAGAGTTTTCGTCCAGAAAACAGAAAATCCATCCCAGAACACACTCAATTTATAGACAATATGCACGGATCAATACGGCCTTAGTCGCTCATGCTCCTAAAACCCTACTACAACAACATCGTGGGATGGTTCTACATTCTACATTGAACGCTGGTGCCACATTCTAGGGGAAGGATTGGACTCCGACGAAAGAAGTTTATTTAGACTTCGAGGAGTTCCTTTCCTCTTTGGCTTGGTGTGTTTTGAAAGATATACAGAAATTTCCTACTTTCTCCTCCATGGCTGGAGAATTAATGTCACGGTCGGTACACCTTCAGCAACTAGATTGATAAAGAATTGGCAAGTCCATTACGGTTGGATCATCAGTGACCAGGGAGCCATCGCTTACCAACTGAAAACTGATCTGGGACCTAGAGAATGGTCTGAAACCAGACGGTTTTTGTTAAAGAATGTCAACTGAGATCGTCGCTTTTCCTCATCAATGAGAGCCTTGGAATGATTTGACTGAGTCCTCATCAATGGAATGATTTGACTGAGTTACTCACCGCAGTCTAGGAAAGGTGTGTGATACTATTACGAAGAGGAACTGTAGACCTGTTAAACCTGTGCCATGGTGGACCCCTGAGCTTTCACAGCTTAGACAAAGTGTGAATAGTGCGCGTAACCGTCATTAGCGGAAATAAAGACGAATGTGTGTGCGCGAGTGCACGTTCTGTATACCGTTTGATAACTGATAAGGTACACTTGCACTTCAGTTATATATGAAGTCTACTGTTAGAGGTCCAGTACAAGATGAATCCCTTGGCAGGTCAAGCACAGTGGCTAATATATTAAATGAGTTGTTTATTCTTAATGGTACAGACAACGAGTTGCAGCTTGAAGTGGTCAACCAAAACAGAATGCGTAGTGATGAGCGGAGCGATACTCATTTCACTCCAGTTGAGCTAGCCAATGCTATCCAGCAGACGAAAGATGGCAAGGCTCCTTTCAGAACGACTTCTTCGCGGCAGTCGTTCTGAAAAAGTGTAATGACGCTTGTCCTGGATTATTATTAGATCTCTTTAACATCGGTCAGATAGGGGTGTCCAGGAGAATCTCTGGGCTCTTGAGAATGACTCTCAGTACCGCCCTCTTCCAGATTGAGGGGGAAACCCACTCAATCTGGAAGAGGGCGGTACTGAGAGTCATTCTCAAGAGCCCGGAGAAGCCAATGCACCATCCTCGTTCGTATCGGCCAGCTATGCCGTTTTATCCATTATGGGAAAAGTCATGGAGAGGCTGATCCTTGGGCACCTGATGAAATATCATGGTGTTTGACCTCTGATAAACACTTCGGATTTATCTGATAAACACTTTGGATTTTAAACACAGATGATACAGTAACACTTTGGTAGTCGCTGTTAGAGAACATCCTGATCGATATGTACTGGGATTGTTCATGGACTTTAAGAGGGCGTTCGGCGCCCTGCGGCGGAGAGTGTCCTCTGCAGGGTTAGGATGTCCCTTTGCCTGGGTGATTTGTATCGTATTCTGAAAGATTACTTACATCTACGGCAGGCTGTTTTCCGGACGACGTTCGTAGAATAACGGTAGACTCTGGAACGCGGCCGCAGTCAAGGGTGCGTCCTGGGACATGCCCTTTGGAATATTGTCCATGGCGATTTTTTTTTTAACACAAATGATGGTGATGGTGTAATAACCATAACTTATGTGGAAGCTCTTGTCTTCCTTGTGGGAGGAAACTCCCGCAAGGAGATAGAAAGCAAGGCAGTTGCCTGCTTGGATCAACTTCTATCTTGGCCCAGTCTGCATAAGCTAGAGATATCTATGCATAAGTCCTCTGCTATGCTGCTGAAGGGGCGGCTCAATGTATAGGGGTCATCCATTGTTCGTTCTGGTAGTTTTCGCTGAGGAGAGTCAGACGGAGACAAATTATCTCGGTGTGTGCTTAGATGAACGACTGAGCTTTATAGCTCACACAGAATACATCCTTATGATAATATCTTTGCCCCGATCGTGGCTTATGCGACAGGAGCTTGGGCAGGAACAATAGCATACGTCAATGTGAGGAAGTACCTTCTCTAAGCGGAGAGGTTCGTTCTTCTGGGTATCATCCAAGCTTTTAGACCAGCGACTACGGAAGCATTGTGTTTTCCCGAGGGGAAGATCTCCCCCACCAGTGTTGAATCCAGAGGTTTACACCAGAGGGGGAAAATGTCAACTCCGGGGGGTACATGTAATATACGTGTATATTTTTTATTATTATTTTAATATTTACAACATCATCATCATAATCAGTCATTTTTAATGCACTGCAGGACGAAGGCCGTTCCAGTAACTTTCCAGTTTCTCCTGTTTTGTGCAATGGCCATCCATTTACTACCAACGCACTCCTGAATTTCATCTGTCCATCTCCATTGTTGTCTTCCAGGTTTTCTTTTAGCTCCTCTTGGGTATTTGTGTTATTTTCTTAGTTCATCTGTCATCTAGTCTTCGAGCAATGTGTCCTGTCCAAGTCCATTTTAATTCTCTAGTTTTTGATAAGAATTGTCTTTATTTGTGTTTGCTGCTTAATTCTGTTCTTATCTAACAGTCTGCTTCCTAATATAATTTGTTCCATTCTTCGCTGTGTAGTTTTCAACTTCTCTCTCTTTTTTTTTTTTTTTTTTTTTTTTTGGTGAGTGAGTGCCCAAGTTTCACTTCCATAAATCCATAAATCATAGTCAGAAGTATATATTGGTCCATTGTTTTACGTTTCAGACAAACTGGGGATATTGCTCCTCAGCATGTGACTATATATCCTGAATGCTCTCCATCCGAAATTTATTCTTTTCTTGACTTCCAGCCATTTATCATTATTACAGCTGACTTACCCCAGGTAAGTACATGAATCAATCTTTTCAATTACTGCTCTTTCAATGATTATATCCCTTTCTGTGGCATACTTGTTCATCTTTACTTTTGTTTTAGCCATGGCCCCCGAAGCCGAGTGGTCAACCGCGCGGGTGCATAAGTATACGTGCCTTGAGTGACCCGGGTTCAAGCCCGTGAATACTGTTTATATGTGAGCACTGTTTATTGTATTCTCTCTACCTTATGAACTCCTCTGACTGTGTTGTCGTCCAGGAGTATAAACAGCAAAAAATAAATAAATTATTCATCTTTAGTCTGAAATCCTTACTAACTGTGCATAACTGATTAAGATTTTCCTTTAATTCTTTGGGATCGTGGATTATGATCACAACGTCATTTGCAAATCGTAAATGGTTTAGGTACTCTCCATTTACATTGACTCCTTTCTGCGACCAGTCTAATCTTCTGAAAGCTTCCTCAAGGACAGCACTAAACAACCTCGGAGATATTGTGTCTCCTTGTTGATCTCCTTTCTCAATTTGAAATTTGCTACTGTCTTTGTCTAGTCTAATACAGGAAATAGAGTTCTCTTATATTTTCTTCAAAATCATAATGTATGGGATATCATGACTTGTCTTTCCAGTGCCGAAAACATTGCCTTATGCGGTATGGAGTGCCTTTTCGTAATCCACAAATGCCAGGCATAATGGTGTTTTATATTCATTTGCTTTCTCCATTAGCTATGATATTACGTGAAGGTGATCCGTTGTTGAGAATCCTGTCCTAAAGCCAGTTTGCTCTTTCGGTTAATTCTCATCAAGTATTCTTCCTAATCTGTTAGTAATGACCCTTTTGAACAACTTGTAGATAAATAAATAAATTTTCTGTTTATACTCAGGGACGACCACACAGTCAGAGGAGTTCACAAGGTAGAGAGAATACAAGAAACAACACTGTATTCAGCAGTCTGGGCCAACAAGCTAATTGGTCTATAATTTTCAATTTATGATTTATCTCCTTTCTTATGCAACAAAATTATGATTGCATTATTCCACTCTTTAGGCGTCACGCCTTTCCTAATGTATTTTGTGAAGAGGCTTGTCAGTTTCTGTGTCATGTTTCTTCCTCCTAATTTTAATTACTCTACAGTAACTTCATCTTTCCCCAGGGCTTTCTGATTCTTCATTTTCTTCAACGCATGTTCTACCTCATCAGGAAGGATATCAGGTATGTTGTATGTGTTACTAATTTGTGATCCATCTTCCCAACTGCTGGCATCATTCCCTCGCTCCTTATATAATTCTCTATAGTAGACTTCTGCTATTTGAATTATGTCTTCTCTGCTATTTATAAGTACACTGTCGGTATTCTTCAGTTTCAGTATCATTTGTCTTTCTGTATTACTGCTCATGACTGCTGATTTAAGTCCTTTGTTTTCTCTTAATGCTTATTCTAATTTTATTGTGTTAAATCTTGTCCTCTTCGGTCTCTTTCTAATGGCTTTGCATAACTCAATATACTCAATTTTGTCCTTATCAGTGTTTATCTTGCTCTTCGTTTGTCGTCATCGGTTCATCATGACTAGTGTTTTCTGACTAATTTATTCTTCTTTGGATTTCTTTTTACCTATAGGTTTCTTAGGCTTTATCACTTTCAGAAAGTTGTGTTCCTCGTCAATATCTTGGTCCTGAAAGGTCTTCAGAAGCACAAACTTGTTCTTAAGTTTCAGTACATACAGCTTCTCCTCTTCTGTAATCTCAAAGACATTCGTATTATTTACTCGAGTCAGTTTTTTTTTTTCTTTTCTTACATCTATATCAAGTGTGCGTCTTACCATTCTGTGATCACTTCCAACATTTACCTTGTTCAGGACGGTAACATCGTTTACAATATATCTTCTGTTAGTGAGGGTGAAGTAAAGTTCATTAGTTGTTAATCCATTTGGGATCTTACATGTTCACTTTCTGTTCATCCTTTTTTTGAAAAAAAGTGTTCATTACTGACATTCCCAAATTCTGCAAATTCCACAAGTCTTTCACCTCTCATTTTTTTCACCAAAAAAATTTCCCAGTTTCCCTTTCTGCGCCGTTTTGTCTCTTTCCATCTTTAGCATTGAAGTCCCCCATAATAATGGTGTAGTGAGTTTTCTGTTCGTCTAGAAGTCTCTCAACATATGTATATGTTACAAACAAATCTGTATATTTATGAATGTTATAATAAGAGAATATAAGAAAACAAAAGGAAATATTTATTATTTAACATATAAATAATAATACAGTAGTTAGTTCACAAAAACCACATTAATGACAATAATCACAGTTTAATAATATGAAAATCATACAAATTATAATCAAGCAAGCAAGTATTATAATAATCTTATTCTTCTTTGCATATGTATCCATCACTTCATTTATTATTTTTCCGATAACTCATTCGGGTCTTCTACGCTTATCTCCATACAATCTTGCAATGTTTAATGTCCCTTTTGGTTTCTTAATTTTGTCATCAATCGATTCATTGTTCTGAAAGAACATTCAGCGCTTGCATTTGAAACAGGAATACAGCATAGATTGATACATAACGGGTTTAGCTCAATGTATCCAACATTTGAATCCAAAATTGAATGTATAAGATTGTTTACGATGATTGTAGACTCAAATTTTTTACTGAAATCCAGGAGAACCTTCGTAACCATGAAATATATCTGCTTCAGGATGAAATAACATGCAAAGCCCTAAATAGTTATGCGCAAGCTGTCTTTACCATCAGACGGGCAAAGCTTGCTGAACTTAGTGCTGCTCAGAACAACGACCCCCAAGTGCAAACACAAACTGCGGTTGGATAGCATCTTCCCAACTGATAAAAGAGTAAGACAAAAGATTGTACTGAAGATTAAAATACTATGCAGGCATCACCAAAGTTCGCATTCCTTGGAATGCCGACTCCCAGAGAGTTCTCGGCCTTTTGCACTCACACAGGATTGTCTGCCCATATGACTTTTGATGCCTCTCCCCAACCCCTATTTCGCCTTACTCGGGTGGACTGCCTTCTCTATCTGTCCACTTTAGCTTCTTCCCTACATTCAGACCTCCCTTCCTCTTGTTCCCCAGGACTTCTCTTCTCTTTATTTTTTTTTTTTTAACTTGGTCTTCATCCAGGACGCTCAAGCGACCCTGGTGGAGACCAGCCAGAGAATAAAGGGCAGCCTGGCTACCTCCTAGCGGCGTGTGCAGGCAACCTGGGGTCCCACCAGGGGCCCTGCGGCCAAATGCCAGGACACCCAACAGAACCTAACGCAATATGTCATATACAACAGACAACACTTTTCTGGCATTTACAATAGTACTGTATTTCTTCACAGCGTACATATGGCGCAGATGTGAGAAATCACACGTGGCGCCTGAACATAACACTATGCACACTACGTATAAGATTGTTGTTGAATTGGATTTATTTATTTTTTGTCGCATATTTATACAAGCGAATGTCATTCCACAAAGGATCAAAGTTTAAGTTTTGACAAGACGAGAGATTATCTTTGTCATCATCTGTTAGTTTGCAGAAAGATTGATGATTCAAACTTTGCATAACGTTGATGATCGACATTGCTTTGTTATTAAAATAAATAAATAAAATAAATGTTCTGTTTATACTCCGGCACGACAACCAAGTCAGTAGAGTTTACAATAAATCGTCAATACAAACATTTATCGTATTTAGTAGTCACGGGCTTGAACCCCGGTCCGCTCAAAGAACGCGTGCTATGCACTCTCGCTCCTGACCACTCGGCTACGTCAGGCCTTGACCATGGTATCAACAAATTTTTTTTGCCGTTTTGTAACTTGTACTAATATCTCCATTTAGAACAATTGGTCGAATATAATGAATAGTTTCAAGCGTTTAATGATAATTTTTATAAATTGTACTTTCTGGGTTTTGCTCGATACAATCTGACGTTACATTTTCTAAATGTTGTATTGCCGAGTTGATAAGCATCGGCAGTGAAGACAAGTGGAGCTCTTCCTTACAAGAGAATTTCAATTAAATTAAACAAAAAATGTCGCAAAAATTTCCACATCCGAGGAAATTTTTGGAAAATTTCCTGGAAAATATTAAAAAATTACTATTTTTAGCTGGGGGAGGGGGAATTTTATTCCACTGGGAGTGAAAACCACCCCAAGTTACACACCCTTTGGATTCAACATTGATTACCCCCAGACCTGCTTGTGGCCAAGCCCTATTTGACGTATTATCTTGAGCGAATAATTCACAGACAAGTTTTGGGCGTCCGGTCGTGCCCGGTTGGGGTGACAGCTGATGTCCTGCTGATAACATCTGAGCGGAGACTGATCCGTGATGAGTTAGAGACCATATGGCAGCACCACTGGACTAATTCTGAGAAGGGAAGGCATCTATATACTTTCCTCCCCTCCGTTCTGTGAGCCAGAGGCTTCGGCCATGGGCTCCACTTTGGGTTGTCGGCCCGTTGCGTCCTCATCGGACATGGCATGACATCCAGTCTTTTTCAGCTGGTCTTATTCCATTCAGATTTTGTGCTCGAGTGGCGAGTCGAAGACCGGCATCCACTGTTGGTATGTTGAACTGTTCGATTTCTGCAGACTTAAAGGTTCAATTTGAGTGGGGGACTTTCGCTTTGTATGATGACAATTCCTTAACTCCTTGAATGTCGAGAGAATTTTGACCAGTTGCTGGTATGTAAAATGCATTTACAGGCGCAGAAGCAGCATTTCATAGTAGAGTCAACCTCCTCATGTGGGAACGATAACTCGTGGTGGGGTTGTGATGGCCCATCCTCACCGCAATGCCAATGGTAGCTGCCGATTTTTGATTTAAATATATATATACTTTATATTTCAGGTTGACACATGGGGGTTGCTGTTGTTTGAGTTGTATTTTTACTAACCAACTGACAATGGTTCAGTTATACAGTAGATGAGAGTACAAGCTGGATATAGGCGGAAGCCTAGGGGGCAGCTGATGAAAACTCACTTAAAATGTAAATGTCTCCGCTATTGTTCAAATCTCATACTCTTCGGTCACTCAGTACTGACACCACAAACTAATTACTCTGAAAACTGTCTATGAATGTTCATGCAGACCATGAACTATCAACTTTGCCGGCGTGCTCCGCTCGACCTCGGAGAGCTCTGGATTTTGATGTTGAGTTTTCCTTGGCTGTTCCTCCTCTGAACTGTATGGATAATGTTATGTATCTTTTGTCTGTATTGACCTTACTTTTAAACATGTCCTCTTTAGTACATAATGTATCTTTGTTACTTCAAAAAATCTGTGTAATATCCCTATTTGTAAACCTCTGGCCATGAAGGGCTTTGCATAACTATTCCATGTGAACAGTTTGAATTCAGATATTATCTCCCTCATTTATGCTTCATAAGTGAAGCCTGCCGGCCGCAGGGTGGAGGTAACATAATGAACATTGTAACACTTTTGAGGATAGGGCAATGCTCGAACTGGACTGGAACGAATACCAAAAAGCAGTTCCTGTTATAAAACTTCGTGGGAAAAAAAAGTTCTCTAAAATGTGCTATATGTTTTCTAAAATATGATGATCACTGCCAATTACAAGTTCACACACTTTCATAATTAATAATAATATCAGAATGCAGAACCAGTAAAAACTGGTGTATAATATTTAAATATTTCGGAAAAACATTCCACAAAAATATATTTAACTTTGTTTTTGTTAGCTATTAGCCGCCCGGTTAATATTTTTCCAATTCGAGCACTGGGTTAGGCGATCCTGAAATTTCGATAATGCGATGTAGATGGGTGGGTTTGCAAAGATGAATGAAATTTTCTTTAAGGACCACTCTTAATCACCCGGATCACTCAAAAATTCAAGAGGAGCAAGTGAAAAATTGAATTTGGTATCAAGTGGCAGTGAATTTCTTTCTTTCTTTTTTTTTTTTTTTTTTTTTTTTTTAATTTGGCAGTAAATCAATCCCCAAAAAAATTCTCTGTAGGAGTATAGAAATAAGCTCGTATTAATTTTGACTACTTGGCATTTATATATAGATTTTTTTAACAATGGAATTCATTAATTAGGACGTTATATCCTCGCCAGAGTCGTATAATACGTTGGCTTTAATATGAGAAGCTGTTTGATTTATAGGTTGACTTAATGGCCCGTTAACTAAAAATGCACGCGCGGCCGGATGAGAAATTGTGTGTGATACGAAAAACTAGATGCGGGAAGGAATTTAATGGTCGCGAATATTATCTATAGCATCAACAGACCCGAAAAATAAACTCGTCTTTATATTAATAAAATCAGCCTTTACAGCAACTAAAATGATGATACGAAACGCTAATGTTGAACAAATATCTATTAGGATCTTCTATCGTAAAGGAATTTTTAAGAAGCAAAAGAATACATAAAATTTGATGTAATTACGATAAGTAAGACGTATTAGTAAGACTGAAGTGCCGTAACCGACTTCTTCCCCAACGCCTCTATGACAACAACCTGATGCAATTTCAGCATCAGCTGCAGCTTAGTTTAATATAAAACAGCTTAGAATACATTCACTTGCTATCGAGAAACACAAAACACACACTTAAATTTGATGGGCTCCCTTAGGTGCAGATAATAAATAGCCTTGACCTGTGGTGACATGCACTTCATCAGATAATAAAACCGTCTTCTGAAATACGTCCTGTTATGTTACAGGATGCTCCAGAACTACCGATGACTGAAGATCTGCACCTCGAACACCCTACGACTTCTAGCATGAATATTCAATAATTGAAATTCTCAGAGATTTGTTGATTTGTTAGTATTAGCAACATAATGCAAGGAAGCGGGCATATACAGCACCACAAAAAAAAAAAAAAAGAAAAAAAAAAGGATAGAATAGCTCTTCCATGTTCGAACACACTTATTTATGGCACGATATACTGTCCTGTTCAAAAATTTCGTAGAGCAACAGGTGTAACTAATTTGCAAAAGGTCCGGTAGTCCAAAGCATCAGGTGTTGCACATATTACAATTTCTAGAAATGCGTAAATATTGAGCAAAATTCTTCACAACAAAATATCCTCTACAATAGTGATTCTTAACCTTATTTAATTCTAATGCATCCCACACCACTGAAAATAGTGGCACTTTTAAGTTCAGCACCCTCCCGCACCTCCTGCAGCTGAGGGAGCTCTTGCTTAAAAATCGCTGTTCTTCACAACGACAAGGCCAGTCTACGTTCTGTCGTGCATGAAGGTTTCGCTGGCTCTTTCGCTTCACATATGCACCTCACTATTTTCGCAATGCAAAACGCGAAAAATCAGACAAGGATGCCTCTTTTGCCAATCAATAGTGCGCTTGGATGCTGCTGGCACACCATATACTACGATTTCTTTTGATGCTGGGTCATGTAGGGTCTTGTAGTGAGCGCCTGCTCCATTAAAATAGCCAGTGGAGGACCTAGTCCTCGTGCCGCAGGAAACGCGTACTGACATTTCTATGTTGTATTATATAACAATTATATTTACAACTTGGCAGCACCGATGCCACCTACCTTTTACTCCACAGTCGCCTTTCTGCGTGGTCCAGCCCGTGGTCCTCCGGGTGTAGGGATCTCAAAAGTAGATGAGCGAGCTAGCTAGTCTAGCGATTGTCCGAAAGGTAGGTATTTTGAGCGACGACTTAGCCGGAAAAAAATGGCATTTCATTTTAATGTTTCCGATGATTTTGATTTTAAAACATTAAATTTATCGTATATTAAAAAAAAAAAAAAAAAAAAACTGCACATTTTGAACAGCAGAGAGCTCTTTATACACGAAGTTACAAATATTAATTACAAAACAAGCGACCTCCTGAACGGTTCTGGGGTGTCGGAGCCTGTATTTAAAGAAAGAGGACCCTGGCTCAGTCCATGGAGCAAACTTCATTTTCGCCACATTTCTTATGATTGCTGCATTTTGTCTTCATTTTGCCGGTCCTCAAACTCCTGCAACATCTATGAAGGAATTCCCCTTTTTAAAGACCTATAAATGCATCGGTGCTTAACGATCCCATCTTCCTGGATCCGTCACCACACAGTGACCCTTCTAGTGATACCACGTAATGTAGTGTAATGTCTAACAAGATGGGACTCCTGACAATTGCTTACAATTACACATTGTTTTAAAATAAGAAAGCCTCTATCGCTGTGAATAAATTTGTAATTAGTTTATCGGTATAATGTACATCCTTAGCCAAATGGTAAACACCGTTCCGGAATGCCACAAGCATTGGTAATGTGATGTAAATAACTGATTATGAAAAATCAGATATTATTGATTAGCGAGTGTTCCATTTGGCAAAATTTTCCGTTTCAAGCCGTGAGACAGATCTGCTATATAAAAGGGCGGTTCATACGTTAGTTTGGCGAAAAGTAAATCATCGAAAAAAGTTTGAACAATATTAATTTAACTGTCACTATATGATATATATAATATAAATATGAATGAAGTAATATGGGCGTAAAATTGACTTCAAAAGTTTAAATTCTGCAATTTATTTCTCAGTAAACTGCCACATAGACGGGATGTTCCTCAGCAATATTTTGAAGATGTCTAAAGCACTAAACTTGCGTTGACTGTCTTATTGATTCTTCTTTGACAGTGTATTAATTTTAATACTGTTTTTCACAACTTCCCCCTGCATTCGGAAATCTATATACAAGTTTTGTAACTAAGTTGTACTTGTTTTTTGCGAAAGTGTAGCCCTCTGATTGATATGATTTGTGGAGGAGCGGGTACTCTTGACCCACTACTGATTTAAAATAATTTTTCCTTTATAAAATAAAAACTGGAAAGGCAATTCCCTCTTAGCTATGTCAATTTTCAAAATCTCAGTTCTTTGCTTTCGAAGCTATATCCTCGCTTAACGACAATGAGTGAGCAAAAAAAAAAAAAAAAAGAAGAAAAAAAAAAGTCACCATCATTAGAAAGGTTGTGAAACGTTGTCTATGACGAGGAACAATTTTTTATGGTGTTGTCTTTAACAGGTACACTGTCAGTATATTACACCCAATAATCATAAATGACTACCTTGCCTATAAACGGAGGGGCAAAGGAATCGACCCTCTTTCACTCCAAGAAAATTTAAGTCCTTACTTTTTTTTAGCGTTTTGTATATATTTTTTTAATTATTTGTTTCTTATGTACTGCAATAAAAATTAAAACGGAGAGAAGCAGTAACAGAAGATCGTTTCTTCCTTTCAGTTACAGTCCTAAGTTAATTCTCTGTGCACAAAGAATATTTGCACTTCCTCTACTAGCAAGACTCGAACATTGACCTAACCCAATGATACACGCTTTTCCAAAGTGTATTCCTTAACACGATATTCGCGTATATATAGGCTATCAGAAAAGTGGCCCAATTACTTTTGAGCAATCAATCTGTAAATATAAGATTGTCGGGCATTATTAATGCACGTGAAGAACATGCCGATAAACGTGTCAGGATAAGTGATCGGCATGACTGTATAGATGTACTCTACTAGAAACCACGTTGTTGACATCATTCTTTCACTCGGAACGCACGTGATTGTGGTGTGACTAACGGCGGTAATGATGTAAGCAAAGCTCAATGTCAAAAGGACGCGGAGGCCAAATGTGTAACGTCAGACCCACCAACTGCACAGTTGTTAGCAGGCCCGCCTGTCCACACCTCCCCAGGCCTCAGGTGAGAGCCGGGAGAAAGAGATAACCGCGAGTGTATGGAAGATAACAGGGATGAGGTCGAGTGGCCAGAAAAACATGTTTGCGTTCTTGATAAAGGTCCTCGAGGATAATTTACTTGGCAGCTTATCACGTTTAGCATATCCCCTTGCCAAGTGGAAGGGTACGTAAAGGAGAATACAAATTGAACCCTCCCCCCTCCAAACCTTTTATACTCCTATATTGATAAATAATAGGAGTTTAACGCAGAGATTGGAATACAAAACACTTCGTGCAATATATGCAACGTTACGGTTTGTATTATGAGAACTAGAAAAAGCAATTAGGAGTGAAAGAAAACGTTCAACTAAATTTCGCCTGAAATAAGTTAATAAAAGTGTACACGAATCATAAAACGTAGATGCGTTTTGCAATTAAACAATCACCTGCTTCTTGTTTCTGTTATGCAATTGGTACGCTAAGTTATTATAAGTGTACGAAAAAACAAAGTTTATTTTAATACTTCGATACAATACAAGGTGGCCAGAGGAATTTAGAACAGAGCAAGTAACAGAGCCACAGACGACTGAATAATGCATTTTTTATGGCGGCCTACGATTTGCGTATACTACTGAGAGAGCTTTTCAACCAAAATTAAAAGCATTTCTTTTCCTATACAAGATGTAGATGTTCGCATGTTCCAATAATAACTTTAGAATGTGGGATAAAGCCACACCCCTCCGTTTGCTGTTGCCTATACATATCACGTCACGAGAAAGAGAGAGAGAGAGACCTGTAAATGCGGATATCCTCTTTAAAATAACCGTGACGGAAAAAGCAGATATGATTACACGAAACAAATTAATTTTTATTCGAAGGAAATTTAAATTAATTCAACGTTTCAGCGAGCAACTCTTATTTTCATTAAAAGCTGTAGTAAGATAATATTTGTAGCCTATCACTAATGAACAACATTCATTTGAACGACAATATAAACAACAACACCGATAATGAAATAGAGGGGGCGAATAATTAATCCTTGAAGATCCATATCATTGATAGACGTGGATGATGTTCATTATGAATGAACATAAGTGTAAGCTAGCAACAGTTATAGCTCAGTAAAATTATACTTGTACAAAGAATTGCGTTCACGGGAATTTATTCTTTTTCGAGAGACGAAAAGCACTTTTTCGGATACAGCAATACAGGTTTCATTTTATATATGTTACAATTTCACCTAATCCGGGGTGCCGGGTTAGGTGAAAGTTTTAGATTTAAGATTTAAAGTCCTGCTTTACATATGGATTATTTCAAAAGTAATATTCAAGTTATAACTATAGTACTAATTTCTAACATTTACCAGTGTGGTACCATTGGATGAACTCTAATGGCATCTCTTTTTGTTTTGCCCTACCACCTATAAATGCGGAATTACCTTCAAATAAGACAAATACAAGCAGCAGAGGCCAGCCACCTCGTGTTAAGGCACAGAAGCGTAGGAAGCAACTTTGCTGGTGATCGCTACTTCCTGGTAGTAAAAGGTCAGAAAGAACACTTTCAACATAACAGTACACACACACACACACACACACAAACACGCTGCACAAACATTAAGACCGCACATTTCTGTCTCTTTTACAGAGAACCATGGTGAAGTTGAACTAACTTTCAGGAGCAAGACAGACACCCAGACAAGACATAATACATGTCTATGTCCACAAGATTTTACCAGATTATAAAAATGAAATCAGCCCACCACATCACCTACTCGTGTCGCACTGTGATTTTGATTTGCAACAACGATTGTTTTCTCATCTGTTGTTTGTTAGATCAAAGTCTTTGGTTTGATTTCGATTCACCTTCTTTGCCATTGTTTTCGGTTGTTATAATAGCATTAGCATTAGTAGAGGCATTTGATGCAAGAAAGCAAGCTTATGCAGCATCAGCCAAAAAAAAAAAAAAAAACCCACTTCCACTTCACCCCTCTGTTCGTTCAAAATACCTGTCCAGCTGAGCCTTAAACTTATTTAGGCTATCAACCTCCACGACAAAGGATGGAAGTCTGTTCCACCAACCAACCACCCGCTGGCTAAAGGCAAATTTCCGCACGTCTATCCTACATCTGTCTTTCCTCAATTTGAATTTATGCCCTCTCAGGTGATTATTCTGAGCTAGAGGAAGAATCCCATCAGTACTGAGCATGCTCAAACCATTCAAGGCTTTATACACCTCTATCAGATCACCTCGCTGGTGCCTAGTCTCCAAACACTGTAATTTGCAAAACTTAAGCCTTTCTTCGTAAGAGCACCCCTTTGTTCCATTCACTAATCTTGTTGCCCTTCTCTGTACTGGTTCCAGCAGTTCTACATCCTTCTTGAAATGAGGTCTCCAGACCTGTATACAGTACTCTAGGTGTGGCCTGACCATTGCCTTATACAAGGGAATAATCACCTCCTTATCCCTGCTGGAAAAATTCCTGTATACCATTGACAATACTCCATGAGCTACTCTTGTAGCCCGTCTGCACTGCTCAGAGAACTTCATATCTGCCTGCACAACCACCCCCAAGTCCCTTTCACTCTCTACCACTGTCAGTGTAGTACCACAGAGTTGATACGTTGCTCTGGGGTTGCTGTTTCCCATGTCTAGTACTTTACATTTGTCAATGTTAAACTTCATTTGCCACCTCTCAGCCCATCTGCTCAACCTTTCCAGATCCTGTTGCAGCAGCATAGTGTCAGTAGTGTCCTTGACAACCCTGCCAACCTTTGTATCGTCTGCAAACTTGGACATTAAGCTTGATATACCATCATCAATATCATTTATAAATACAGAAAACAATAATGGACCCAACACTGAGCCCTGAGGGACTCCACTAATAACATTAGTCCACGATGAGCAGTGTCCATTGATTACGACTCTCTGTCCCTCAACCACCCCTTTATCCATAGCAGCAATTTGCCTCCAATGTCACACTGCTCCAATTTGTGTAGCAGTCTTCCATGTGCAACAGTATCAAAAGCCTTTCTAAGATCCAAGTATATAATATCAAAGCTATTTCCTGCATCCAGTTCTTTTGTAACTGCATCATAGTATGCAATCAAATTGGTCAGGCAAGACTTCCCCTTAACAAAACCATGCTGTGTCCGAGCTATAACTGAAGTCTCGTCTAAATGATCCTGCAGTGCTTCTTTAACCAGTGCCTCCATTAATTTTCCTGGAACAGAAGTTAAGCTCACAGGTCTATAATTACTTGTGTCAGCCTTTGATCCTCCTTTGTGAATTGGGGTCACATTTGCACATTTCCAGTCTATGGGTACCTCCCCTGAGTCCAAGGAAGCTCTCATAATTATGGCTAAGAGTTTGCTTACTTCCTTTGCTGCCTCCTTTAATATAACTGGATAGATCCCATCCACCCCGGGTGCCTTTCTTGTGTTTATCTTCAACAATTTCTCCTCCACTTTACTCCCAGTTATTTCAAGATTCTGTAGCTTACTGCCACAGTTGAATACACCGCTGGCATTCCCCTCGCTGAATAACTCCTCATGTGTGAATGTCGATGCAAAATATTCATTTAGTTTGTTAGCTACCTGAGCAGGATCATCAACAGTTGACCCATCAATATGCAGAGATGTTCTTATTTTTATATGCATTTTTTTCGTATTGTATATAACTAATAATTTTTATGTAACTTTTATCTTTTTCTCAACTATTTAATCATAATTATAATCTACTTGAATGTAAAACTCGTGGCAGCGTCGCCATGATAAGTTTATTGTTTCTAGTACTCTGTACCGTACTTAGCAGCAATAAAGATAAATTATTCATTTATTTACATGTCCTAACGTTTACCAGTACACGTTATCAATTAAGTCAAATTTTCAAAGTATTTTATTACTAAATTAAAGATTTGAGTAATATAAAAGTCAGAAATAATGTTATAGTTTAAAGTTGTGCTTAGTATTTTTCTTATTTAATTCAATCGGTAAATTGCCTTCCCACTGACATGCTTTTTTATTTATATTACTTCGTTTCAATTTTGCTGTCAAAGAAATCAAGAAATCAATAGTTAACATGGGGAAGGGGGGGGAGAAAGACACACAGACATCAAAATCCGAATTTGATCACGTATACCCGAAGTAATGAAAACACAAAGGGAGATGCAAAATGAGGCCAATATCGTGAACAAACATACATTCAACAGTGGTTTCGATAATGTATAATATATTGTCATTATTATGTTTCCTTTAAAAATTTGAGAATGCTTGATAAATAAGATCAATTTCCATAAGAAAGCCTCAGATTCAAAGCTACTGCTACCTATAATTCGACCTTTGGAACAGCAGACAATCGTCTAATAAAATTTTATGGTCGATTTATACGCAGAGTGTAAAATCCTGGTTTAAATTCAAGGCACGTTCTTGAGGTTAGAGAGATATGAATTCATACCAATATATTTATAATTTATTACACATATATATTTTTACGCAAATCTACATTATTGCTAACCTTTAAAACCCCAAGAATTTCTCTATTTTATTTTCTTCAGACGTAAATATTGATGTAGTTCGTTGGGAGTTATGTTTTCGGGTTCACTTTTTGCGTTCTCCTAAACCAAACTTTCAAGATTTAATTTCCTACATCAAACAAATGCGCTTCCATATTATTTACACAGAAACCAATTTGTAGTACAGTATTAAACAGGCAACAAGGAATGGCATGATTACATAGTGAAAACCTCCACGTACACACACACGGCATCAATAAGAGCTGTCACATCAAATGCATGTAGGTTTTGATTTCGAGTATTTCTACATAAGCGAATAACTATACACCTCACCGCTTTGTTTGTATTTCACTGTTCAATGTAACAAAATTGAAATGTGAATTTTTAAAAGAAAGAATAGAATTAATCGAATTAAAAGTAGACGTGGGTCTTGGTGCAAAGTTTAATGTCACACATCCTACTATGTGAGATGTGAAAGATGACTTCAAATAAGGAAGTCGATTTTTACGTTTTATTAATATAAAATATTAATATGTTATAAAATAAGAATTTAAAGCAAAAAAGGCGATTAACTGGTAATTGAAATTTATTTTTTTTTATATCTTCATGCACTTATGACAATCATTTTTGGAATGTAGTGGGCTCTATCTTCACACACCATTTGGAGGATAAGCCTCGCTTTCACCTTTCAAGCAAGTCAGTTAAAAACATGGATGGATTTCAAATCCAAATACAGTAATATGAAACGGAACGTAGTAAGCTAATACAGTGTGTGTGTGTATATATATATATATATATATATATATATATATATATATATATGCACATGTATATATTAATAACAGAGGTAGTAGAGAAAGGCTATAGCAATTATAAAGCAAGACATTTAGAAAGAAATTAAAATGGATTATGGAGTACTGCTAAAAATAGCAGAGAGAACCCGACCATAATGTGATGCAGATAAGTAGAATGTGGTAATTTTTCCCACAGTTTCGACTTCCGGTTTCGTCAACTTATCTTCCCTCTCTCTTTATCACATTCTACTATAACTTATATATGTACACAGTATATATAAAGAAAGGTGGAAAGCGCCACCCTTAGTTGTCCGCGGTATATTTCGAAAATACATGGTCACGAAATGAAATACTAAATTAACACTTCGACGCCCTGTGCACGTCATTACGGGATGTACGTTTCTATCATGAGAGTACGTGTCATCACATAGTGACTGGCAAGTGACAATCTGGTCACTTGTCAGTCACAGAATAAAATGATTGAAAATACTGTGTTGGAAAAGTGAAGAAATATTTCCGTAAACGTTTGTTGTAAACTGGCAATGTTCCGCACCATTTCGTAATGCTGCGTACTGTATTTCAAGCGAAAAGAGGTCACACTATGTTAAAATCAGGACTAAAAATTTCCCTTCTTTTCTCTTAGTATCCGTACTCGTATACGCTGAACAACAACAGTAGATATTAAATATTAATAGTCCATTATTAATGATGGCACTGTTGAAAATTAATAAGTGGCATACGTACGTTCAGGAAATGTGACGCTTTAACTTGAACAAGCTTTTTAGGTGAAATCCCAGTTATCCTGTTCAACAGATTCATCATCCAGTTCTGAAGACACTTCTCATGAAGGTGGGTTGGCAGGTATTTACTGTTTGTCACTGGAGCAACAGAGGACGGTACTTTGGTATACATGACAGCTTTTGATTCGCAAACTTGTTAAAATTTTATATATCCACCATACAAAAACAGCTAGCATAATTGTTTGTGGTTCTCTCTCTCTCTCTATTCGAGGCATAAACTTACGATTACCACGAAATCATTCCTTTAATGACCCGAAACTACCACAGCATAAATGAAGTTCTCACAGCTTGTCTTGATCACCCATAAGCATTCCAAAATAGGGTCATCAGCACTGCAAAATTTAGTGCCACCAACAATGTTACGCTTTGCCTGCTTCGATCCTATATAATATCTGCAATCTGCATATATAGCAGAACGAAACTGAAGATATTAACCTTCTTTTGGAGTCTAAAGTAAAAATAATAATAATAATAATACAATAAATAAAAATAAAATATTATTTTTATTTTTATATTGGTATGCACTTATGTAATACATGCAGTGGCGGACAAAAAAATCTGCATCACTTGTGAATTTTGCAAATAATGTGTTTTGCGCTGCATTGTGGGTTGCAGAATTGTTTGAAATGCATTTTTCAGATGGGATATATATTTCCGTGAATGAAATCAAAAAAAAAAAAAAAGACTCCACCTGATATACCTAATTGCCATAAATATCTTCCCAAAGGGTAAAAAAATGGGTAATCAGTGGAAATATGAGAAATCATGCAAACGGAAATCATGACAACCAAACATACATTTTATTGCATTTACGTGTACAAACTGAAATGACAAGTTAACGTAATAGTATTGTGTACTGTAAATCAGCAAAATAAGTCCTCAATATTTTGTTGTTCCTCACGAGCTGCAATTACAGCCTTGCAACGATCTGGCATAGAGTTAATCAACTTCTGGATATACGGTTGCCCAATTTCGTGGTACCACACCCTTACAATGCTCTCCTGCAGCTGAATCTTACTTGTTGGCATCTTTTGAGATAGCAGTGTAGGTTTCTGAATTCACCGCTCCGTTAAGAATGTTCCCTCAGTCTGAGGATGGGATAGGTGCCCACATCAATAGCAGATACAGTTGCTGTTCAGAAAATGTCTGTGAAAATAGATTTGGATCTCTCCTTTATGTTTTGTCTGGGAAAAGGAAGCTTAAAAATAAAAAATTAAAATAGAGAACGTACTGCGGCATTGGTTACTGAAAAGGACTCAGTTACCCCTGTGAATTAAGTGACCAAAAGATTGGCACAACTTTGTGCATATGGACGAAAATAGTTATTTATTATTATCATTGCTATCTCCATTAATATAATAATAATAAAAACACGTTGATGAGAAAGGCCATTTCGTCTCACAAACGTTGAGCTTCAACACTGTGATACTTAGTTGCATGCAGAAGTTACAAAGACCTAAAGTTTTCGGATAGTGATACTCCCCAGGCATTTTGACATTTCACTTAATACATTTCAGTGCGGTTCCACCCAAACTGGCATTTTGAGAAACTTCAGGCCTTTCATTTGGCGATGTCGGCTGATTAAAAACAATAGAACTTTCCATCCTGCCAATCCAAGAAGCCACTAATGGCCTTGTTTCCCACTTGACGGCAATCGCTATTCTAGGAGCTTCAAAAACCATCATAATCTTCAAATGGACAAAACTATGGTTCCCGAGAGACCCGAAGCCGGCCTTCCTAGATAAGCAGCGTGCCTTCAGGAAATTGAAGAGTTCTGGAACCACACGATTTTATTAACTTTAAAAAGAAACGTGCATTTTTCCTTAAGCAAAAACGACACGCCAACAATAGATATATAGCTAACAAATTAGTGTCCAAGAAGCGGGGATTTGCAAAGCACCACAGGGATATTGGACAAACGTGGGGACAAACGATATTAAACGTACACGATCTGACGATTTGTTGGAAAAATACAGGACCATGCTGAGGAAATGTCGAGAGCTAGGCCATAATGTCTATGTGTCTGCAATTCTGCCCAGACACGATAGGAGGGATTATATGTTAAGAGCCTTGTGGATTAACTCAAGACTTGAAGGAATCTGCAAGGCTTTAGGGGGTAAATTTCTATCAGCATGGCCCACACTTGTAGGTAGAAGGAATTTGTTTTGTAGAGACGGGATACACTTAAACAAAGGTGGTGCAAAAGTTTTTGCCAGTATTATTGAGGATACCTTAAAGGCTCAGGGAAACTGCTAGTTAGGGGGGATGTGGGTAATACTGACACGCGTTTATCTGATAATATTGGTCAATGTAACTCTTGCACATACCTTAAGAGTTCTTATCTGTTACCCCAACTGGACGTATTATCTAGATGTTCTGGGGGCAAAGACGTTTCACGTGAGCAGGTAGCTAATATCAGGGAAGAGAGCCTAAAAAACTTCAAGGGTTGTGTTAGGGTTGTTAAATATACAAGAACAGTAAATCTTAATTGTTTATACAGTAACGTTAGAAGTGTCGTCAATAAAATGAGTGAATTCGAACTGCTGGTTAAAACAAGTAACGCGGACATAATAGGGCTTACGGAGACGTGGTGCCACCCGGAAATTGGGGATGATGAGTTTCAGTACGGCTTGTATAATGTATTTAGGAAGGATAGAGTAGATAGAAGGGGTGGTGGGGTAATGCTTCTTATCAGAAGCAGCCTGAGTGCGACGATAGCTTTCCCAGATTCAGACATTTCACATGCTAGTATAGAGTCTGTATGGTGTGAGATAGTTGGAAACAAAGGTACAATGCGAGTAGGCGTAATCTACAGACCAGGTGATTGTGAAGACTATGACAAAAGCCTCTACATGCAAATGGAATGGGCAAGTAAGCGTCAATGCCTTATTATGGGTGATTTCAATTTGCCTCTAATTGATTGGAGTAAATGGGAAGGAAACTCGACATGGGGAACAAAATTTTTAAATCAACTAGATGACTGTTATTTGTATCAACATGTCAGGGAAAGTACTAGAGAAAAGAATATCCTAGACCTCATCATCACACATGAATCAGATGACATAACAGGGCTGACAGTAGAGGAACCAGTAGCAGGAAGTGATCACGGAGTTCTACGGTGGATGATGACGAGAGAGGTAGCAGAAGTAAAAGGCAAAGGAATGGGTTTTAATTTCAGAAAAGGAAATTACGATGCCTTAAGGTACTACATGGCCTCTATTAACTGGGTAGATATCGCGCAGAGAATGAATACATTTGAACTGTGGTACGCTTTTAAAACATTAATCACCGATGCCTTGAATGCGTATATACCATTAAAAAAATACTCCACGAGAAGGGTTCCAAGTTGGATGAATAGTGAAGTTGCCACATTACTTGAGCAGAAAAAGGTGGCATGGAAACGTTACAGAGCAATAAAAAGTACTGAAGCCTATAACAGCTACAAGGTGATGTGTAATAGAGCCACAGAAAAGGTTCGACAGGCAAAGGCAGTTTATGAGAAATCACTAGCAAACAGAGCAAAGAGGGGGGATAAAGAATTCTTCACATATATAAATGCCAAGAAGAGCAGGACAAACCAGATCGGACCTCTACGTAAGGGAAAGGGGATAGTAATAAATACACCAGCTGCCGTTGCAGATGAACTCAACAGTTATTTTGCATCGATATTTACAAATGAAAAGCCTTTTGTGGCAATGGGAAATTGTGGGAGCGAAGTTAAAAAATATGTAATTAATGATATTGAAATCTCGCAAGATTATTTAATGAAAAAACTTTCAAGCCTACAGACTAGTAAGGCTCCTGGAGTTGATGGAATATACCCTATAATCTTGAGAGAGGCGGCAAGCGAGTGCATTGAACCACTGAGGCTGGTTATGCGAGCATCACTAGACTCTGGGGAGATTCCCTTGGATTGGAAAAGTGCAAATGTATCTCCCATACATAAGGGTGGCTCTAAAAGTGAAGTGGAAAATTATCGACCTGTCAGTCTGACTTCAGTAGTAGGGAAAATCATGGAGGCATTGATCAAGGGTGGAATTCAGGATCATTTGGATCGAATTGAAATTCTCAAGGATACTCAGCATGGTTTTGTAAAGGGAAAATCATGTTTAACAAATCTGGTTCGCTATTTCGAAAGGGTCACTCACGAGCTGGATTTAGGGAATAATTTCGACATTGTTTATTTAGATTTCAGCAAAGCTTTTGACTCAGTCCCACATGAGCGGTTGCTTTATAAGCTGGAACAGGTTGGAATCACTGGAAAAATCCTTAGATGGATAGAAGGATGGCTTCAGGGCAGGAGGCAGAGGGTTGTGATAAATGGCTATTCCTCAGATTGGGTTGCTGTAAGAAGTGGGGTTCCCCAAGGATCAGTATTAGGACCACTGTTGTTTTTAATTTTCATAAACGACATTGATGAAGGGATAGAGGGCGTGATGTCTAAATTTGCAGATGATGTTAAAATTGGTAGAGTAGTTAATGATCACTGTCAAGCTGAGCTTCTTCAGAGAGACCTAGATAGACTTCAAGAATGGTCAGAAAAATGGCAGCTGTGCTTTAATCCAACAAAGTGTAAGGTATTACACCTGGGAAACAGTAATCCCAAAATAACTTATTCACTTGGTGGAGTTCAACTAAACCCAGTACTGGAGGAAAGGGACTTGGGTGTTACGATACGGTCAGACATGAAATTCTCTGAGCATTGTAAACAGGTTGCAAGGAAGGCCCATGGTGTCCTATGGATGATCTATCGAACTTTTGCAAGTAGAGATAGGGACGTGATAATCCCATTATATAAGGCCTATGTTAGACCACACTTGGAATACTGTGTTCAAGTATGGAGACCGCACCTAAAGAAAGACATCGAGCTTCTTGAAAGGGTGCAAAGAAGGGTAACTCGCCTGGTGAGATCGGCAAAAGGGCGTCCGTATGAAGAAAGACTTCGAATATGTGGGTTGCAGAGTTTGGAAACTAGACACCTTAGGGGAGATTTGATTGAGGTGTTTAAGGCTCTGAGAGGCATCAGTAAAATGAATGAGGACAAAATTTTCAAGATTATAAATGATGCTAGAACTAGGGGACATAAATTCAAGTTACGTGGGGAAATGTTTAGATTGGACTGCAGGAAGTTTTATTTTAGCCAGCGAGTTATAAATTACTGGAATAAGTTGCCTTCATGGGTGGTAGAGGCCGACAGTTTGGGGAAATTCAAAGGTCATCTGGATAGTACTTTCGGGTAAGGGAAGCGCATAGGATGATAGGATTAATTACCTTTTTATTTAATTTTTAATTTCATTTTATTATTTTTATTTATTTATTAATTATTATTATTTATTTATTTATTTAATTTTTGTTTTTATCATTGTTTTGTTCGGATTTTTTTTTTTTTTTTTTTTTGGCTGGTGCAGCATAAGCCATAGGCTTTCTTGCACCATACGGCCGTTACTAATACTAATATTCAGATGGACGAGTCTCTTCATCGAATGTTTTTTTTTTTTTTTTTTTTTTTTTGTTAGCGCATCGGCTTCTGTGGCCATAATGCACCTCCCAAAGTTTTTGCATTTACTCTGATCCAAGCCCGAGGCGGGATTCGAACCCGCGACCTTTGGGTTGCCAGGCAGGCACTTTACCCACCCGGCTAGCCAGGTCGGCTCATCGAATGGTCGGACAATACTTTTGGTGAGAGTTCCGTAAAGGAGGCATCTAATTGTCCCCTCTCCAACCCTTTACGTGATTTGGCTCCCCTATCTACACTTAATATCACGAAGGAAAGTCTGATGAAAGTTATCAACCAACTACCAAACAAAGCTATAGTCGGGTCTAATGGATTTCCCTTGTTTATCATTAAAATATCCAGTCTTCATTGTGGACGTTCTTTTACATATCTTCAAGGAAATTTTGCGAACATCTGCTGTGCCTGAAATTTGGACACACTACTGTGTCAAACCCATTCCAAATAATTCGAGGCCTAAAACTGCGAAGGATTTTCGCCCGATCTCAGTGGCCTCTTCGCTCCTTACGGATTTTGAAAAGACAATCCTAGCGCAACTTATTGAGCACTGTTTTCATCACAGACCTTGCCACCTTCACGGCGTTATCCCTGGGAGATCTACTACCACCAATCTCCTTCAAACATTGTTTCATATAAAGGAAGCTTTGAATTCTCGAACGCAGCTCGACATAATTTATCTTGACGTTAAATCTGCACATGATAGGATTTCCATCACATCTTTACTTAACATCCTGAAGAACTACTTCAAGATCTCCGATACCATCCTCTCTGTACTCAAAAAAAAAGTTTCAAGAAAGACGACTCCTCGTTGAGCACAATGGTCTCTCACCATCCTTTACTGTCTTCAGAGGGGGTTCCACAAGGTGGCATTTTATCAGCAGCGCTGTACGCAACAGCTTTGGAATCTCTGCTAGCAAATTTCCAAAACATGACATCGTATGCCGACGATCTGAAGCTTTTCATTCTTTCGGATCAGCCGGAGCAAGCGCTCTCTGTCCAAAGAGCTGCAACAAAACAAATCTCTGAGATAAGCACCTTTCTTCAATATATTGGTCTTGAACTAAATGAAGAAAATTCTGTAATTGAGGATCATCTATGTCTATGTTCTTCTCCTGTTCCAGTCAGCCTACAGAATCCTGCCGGCATCCCCGCACTCTGTTTAAACAGTCGCTGACTATATATTGAGCATTTATGTCGAACATAACCTGTCTTCGCCTTGTATCTTTATCTTTGTAATTTTTATATTATCCAATATAGATTTTGTATGCTATATATATATATATATATATATATATATATAATCTTTATTATATACAAAAGTGGTATATACAATAGACCCTTCACAGCAGTAATGCTAAGGGCTGGTGGAGGACGGGGGGACGGGGCCCACATCGAAGTTAGGACTCACCCCCCAGAGCCAACAATAAAATAGAATCAGTGTCAGATTACTTACAGGATATCTGCTTTTGACAGTATTTACAATGAATTAATAAAGATATTCATATTTACATTGTTATATTATTATTTATATTCATAAAGATATTCTTCACTTTATTTACAACACATTCATAAAGACATCGTGCTTTGAACATTATTTACAATATATTGGGCATTATTATGCTGCCCTTATCAATGTGCACTTTGCCTGGCCAAGGTCAGGCTCTTAAAGATCCGTCTTCCGTACCTCCGATCCTTCGCAAACCTACAGAGGTCGCCGTCAATCGAAAGGATTGTGGGGAGCATTTCCCTGGGGCGAAAGCGGTCACTGAGCGATAGTCTGTTATAGTGAGCTGTGAGCGTGGGAGCTGACCTCAGTCCCGGTAGAGGGATCCTCCAGCCACACAGTTCCCAGATGCTTGGCTCTGAGACCATTCCGGTTGTCGTTTTGACAGTGAAGACAAGGCGCTTTTCAAATACAAGATCTGGAAGTCGGGCAAAATTAAGTGACATCGCCATCGCAGTTGTCCATTGCTGGGGTGGGCGACGTGTTTTTGCATGATCCAACGAAGGAGCCATTATTCGGCTGAGTATACACGCTTGATGTTGGTAGGGGCCGCGGACCCCCAAATTTCCGAGGCATACAATACGATGGAGTATACTGAGGTGTATATGTACCGACGAGTCACATCCAGATCCCTAAGTTGTTGTTTTGTGTCCAGCGCATTTGACAGAGTTTTGCTATGAGCTTGTCAATGTGGGGGTTGAAGCTCAGTTTATAGTCGAAGACAACTCCCAAGTCTGTATGCATCTTGACCACTGGGAAGGGAATGCCGTCTAGAGAAGCTTGGATTTCAGTGGGTTGGCGCTTCAGAGAAAAAACAATTTGGGCTGATTTGCCAGGATTAATGAGGAGGCCAAATTGATGGAGATAGGATCCTAAGTTGTGTAACTTTTCACTGATCTTTTTATTGATGTTTGAGAGATGTTCGCCGGGGTTAATCTGAGTATATATCTTAATGTCATCGGCATAGCAGAGTATGTCTTCTCTCTGGTGCACAAACGGAAGAATAACTGCAGTGAATAATGCTCCGGAGAGGACTCCGCCTTGGGGAACTCCCGCAGTGATCTTTCTCCAGATTGTTTGTTGATCCGTTTTAAGAAGAATGGTTCTGTCAGAGAGTAGGGCTGTGATGAACCACAACATGTCACCTTTTATGTAGAAGTAGTTTTCTAGGAGGTGAACAAGTGAGGGGATACTGATGGAGTCGGAGGTAGCTTCCAGGTCTATGTAGGTGACGGCAAGCTCTGCTTTAGCTTCTAGTGCACTGAGAATGGTGTTGGTTATGGATGTTAAATTGGTGACTGTGGATCTTCCTGGAACGGCATAGTGAATCTGTGGGGGTTTGTGAGGCATAATTTGATTGGTGATGGTGGAAAGTAATGTCTTCTCCATGAGCTTCAAAAAGGCTGGAAGAATGAGAGATTGGCCTGAACTGTTTAATGAGGGTTGCAGATTGGCATTTAGGGTGGCTTCACAGCATATGTGTTTCGGAGAGGTGGAAAGTAGTGCTGCGTTAAGACACGGTTAAAAATTGATAGTAGAGGATGATAAACGAGCTAAGACATTTAATAATGAATTGTGGCATAAGATCGGGGCCTGCAGTTGCAGTGGGTGGCAATCCATTTATAGCAGTTATAAGCTGCTTCCTGGTGATGCGAACGGTGGCGAGCATATCAGTAGGGACGTTGTTGATGGGTAAGTTGCTTAGGTGTTTTTTTTTTTTTTTTTTTTGATTTGGTAGTTGTTGGCGCATCAGCTTCTGTGGCCATATTGCACCTCACAAGGTTTTTGCAGTACTTTGATCCAAGCCCGAGGCGAGAATCGAACCCACGACCTTTGGGTTGCCGGGCAGGTACTTTACCCACTCGGCTAGCCCGGTCGGCCTGCCTAGGTGTATCGGGGCCACATTGTTTGCGAACCGTGCAATGTGGTCCATTCACAGTTCAAGTAGCCAAGAGGCCAGAACAGAACAACAGAACACACACACACAATACACACAAACCGACGTCACACACATCTGGCCCATTTGTAGTGATACTGTTCTTCACAGAGATACGAGGCGGAGTTGAACTCACGTTCTAGGCGCCGCCCTTTACAAAAACACATGTCCACATTCACAGTTCAAGGTCCAGTGTTTTAGGAATTCCTGTATGCTGAGAGTCATAAAACGATTTGCCTTTTCGTAGGGTTGCATTTAAATGCTTTTTAATTGCAAATAATTTCTGGTGGTTCCAAACTGCCCGGGCTCTGGAGAAGGCAATACGATCTTATATAGCGCCTGATCCTTCCCATCTCTTATGAAGATTTTGTTTTTCTTTAAAGCTGTTGTTCAATGCTGGTGTCTACCAAGCTCTCGAACGGGGAGTGATGCAGACAGTCTTTGTAGCACCATAACTTACAATGGTTCGAATCCATCTGGTCATGAGGTCCACAGCTAGCTCGAGATCACAATTATTGAGAGCCTCCCAAGGTATCGAGGATGAAACTTCGATACATCGTGGTGTATCAATGAATTTGGGTGCTGTGATATCTTTTTTCGGCCTTGGATATCAAAGTTAGGTGCCGCTAAGTGCAGGAGTATGGCAATGGGTTCGTGATGGGATTGAAGTAGGTTGTGGGGACCGTCTTCGAGGTCGCATGGTGCTGAAGAGAATATCAGATCCAAGAGATTAGATCCTCTCGTGGGGTGGCAATTAAGTAGGCTGATACCCAATGAATCCATACTGCTAATGAGTTTCCTACTAAGATGTGTGAGAATAAGTGGAAGATTGAAATCTCCACAATGTGGCGTGCAGTCGATTTACCAGCCAGTGGATCACATCTTCAATGATGTCACTGTTTGGGCATAGTGGAATGTATACTGTTGCTATGTCTATTAAGGTTGGCATTGAGCTTGAGGGACACCATAGCAGCTTCAAATGCAAGGGATTGGGTTAACACAGAATGTGCCAATGAGAAGATAGTGGTATTTTAGAATATTGCGACCCCCCTCTACGATCCTCTCTGGAGGAACAGAGCATTTGCTACCCAGCCTGAGGAGCACAGGCAAGGGAGTCCCACCCATTCCCAAGCCAAGTTTCGGCAATGCAGAGAATATCAAAGGTTTTAGAGAGGAGAAGCTGTTCGACAGTGTCTAGCTTGTTACAAATACTCCTTGCCTTGCATTTTGATAGACAATTCGAATGATGGTAGCCATAGTAACTGAAGTTCGTGTGGCAAGTCTGTTTTTAAAGTTCGCACTATTTTTTTTTTTTTTTGGTAGTTGTTGGCGCATCGGCTTCTGTGGCTATAATGCACCTCCCAAGGTTTTTGCAGTACTTTGATCCAAGCCCGAGGCGGGATTCGAACCCGCCACCTTTGTGGACTTCGCTGGGGCGTTCGACTCACTTTGGTGGCCAAGCGTCCTGGCGAGGCTGCGCGAAGCCAACATGCCGGAAAACCTCTATAACACCATCAAAAGTTACCTAAGCAACAGAACCATCAAAGTCACCGCCCCCTATGGCACACTCTCCAGGCATGTCCATCGGGGCTGCCCTCAAGGTTCGGTCCTTGGCCCACTATTGCGGAATATTGTCTTGGACACCTTTCTTAATATCGATCTCAATGAAGTACAATCTCAGGCATTCGCGGACGACCTCATTCTGACGATACAGGCAAACTCAAGAGCCGCGTTAGAAGTGCTCGCAAATCGGGCCCTGACCACTCTCCAAGAATGGGCAAACCGAAATCAACTCAAAATATCCCCCACAAAAACAAACTCCATCCTACTAAAGGGACGCCTTGATCTTAAGGCGGCCTCCGCAAATAAAAATTGGACAGGAAACAATCAAATTCTCCAACCAACTGAAATACCTAGGCGTGATACTGGACCAAAACCTGTCATTTCAGAACCATCTGAAATATCTCCGTAAAAAAATAAGACGCTACGCAGCCATGGTTGCCAGGGTCACGCGTAAAGAATGGGGCTTGAAAAAGCGAGTCCTCAAACTGTTCTACAAAGCTATCTTCACTCCGATCGTCACCTACGCATCCGGCGCATGGTTTCAAAAAACTACAACAGCAGTAAACAGACGTATCACGGACCAAATTCACAGATCCATCCTCCTAACCATCACTCGCGCTTGCCGCATGGTGAGCACCCACGCCCTGCAAGTGCTCGCAGGCACTCTCCCGCTGGACTTAGAAATCATACAACGCGGCCTACTATACTACCTAGACAAAGGCACCCCACAGACTTTTCTGGGGTTCACTTTGACCTAACCAGCAACAGAAATGTGGAAAAGAAGAGGATACAAACTCACTTGCAGCAGGCATGGCAGGAAAGGTGGTGCAACTCTCAAAAGGGAGAGATCACAAAGAAATTTCTACCCAGTATTGAACAAAACTACCCAACCTCACCCAACTGGTTTTTCCCAGGTCTACAAGCAACGTACCTCTTAACTGGACACGGAGCAATTAATGCCAAACTGTCTCTACTTGGGATTCAGGTTGATCCAACTTGCACTTGCGGGGGGCTGGAGAGCTGGCAGCACCTAATGTATGACTGCAGGCTCTATGAAGACCTACGTGGTGTTTTACTCACCAGAATCCACTACTTACTACAGGGACAAGAACATCACCTCCTAGACACGAAGGAGGAGTATCAAGCCTTCTCGGATTACGCTCAGGCACTGTTCACGAGGAGGAGGACGAGGAGAAACCAAATGGCCGCAGCCCACAACCCACTACCATTATAACCAAAGAACATCTGTTCTTCAGCTCACCGGGCTCCCTTGCCTGGTGCCTTTCCACCCCCTCCCCTGCGCCGGTGGTGGGACGGTCCCCCCGGCGCCCCCTACTTTCTCCTGGTGAGGCATGGACATGCCTCACTGACTTCTGGGGTTGCCTACTCTATCATCCCCATATTTCTGCCTTAACCCCCCCCAGCCTTCCGTCTCCCACCCACTCTATCTTTATGCTAGCGAATGTCCCACACACAAGAACGTAATTATGTCAAAATTCCCGTTCGCCCATTCTTTCGGCCTTTATTATGCAAGCATTATCCTCCTCACCTAACGACCATCAAACCGACGATGATGGATATATGTATCTGTCTGTACGTACGTGCATATAAAAGAGCGCGCGCGTTTTTTTTTTTTTTTTTTTTTTTTTTTTTTAGGTCCTAGCCTCTGAAATCTCAGGAAATTAGGTGGCAGGACCTGCCAGAGTGAAACTAAAACTACTGGGTTCCTGGTCTGTCTCCACGGGGCGAAGGCGGGGCAACGTTGGGCCTCAGCAGGGGTCCAGCGGCTAAACGACCAGATGAACAACGGTACACGACATCATACAGATACAAAGCCCACACACTTTTAAATCTCTGGCATTTCCCAGTGAACTGGTACACCCACAATGAAAGCAACACGGAGATGGGGTAAACCCCTGGTGCCGTCTGACACTAAATATACCTTACACCTTTGTGTTGCCAGGCAGGCACTTTACCCACCCAGCTAGCCAGGTCGGCGTTCGCACTAGTCTACTGTGCATTGTGATGTGTACAGGGATGTCCTTCACATGTCTGGAGCCCTGGGGATTGTCATTATAATCTGCTGAGAGTTGGATTGAATGATATGTGGGAAGCTTGTTTCCTATAGTAAGTTTGTTCTCAATGACGTTATTTGATTTCTCATGAGTTTTGTTGGCTTGGGACCTGGGTAGATTTAATTGCTATTGCGTTTAATGTTGATGTCGGTGGTTTATTGCGGTTCTTGGCTTCTGATCTAGGAAGGGTTTGACGAGAGTTCCGGGGGGGGGGGGCATAGCCTTGGATCTAATACGAAGCTCATCTTCTCTGGGTGGCAGGTAAGGATGACAGAGGCGTAGGTTGGATACCTGGTTCTTCTCTGTCTCACATCATTATTCATCCCATGTACTTCTGCAAACATGGCCTTAATGCTGTCTGGTTTAGTAGTCGGTTCCAGTCGAGATAAAAAGATTCGGCCACGAGTCTGAACTGCTGTGATATTGTGCCAATTAGAACGAGTCCCCTTCGAGGAAAGTTCTGTGGCATCTCTATTCCCTGTTGTCTTCCATGTGTTTTCTGATATGTTGAATATGTCATCCGGGTTTCTTTTGAGTGAACATGTTGGTCGGTGAGAGATGCCAGGGAGTAGAGGCTGCCTATAAGCCCTGCTTGTGGGATATTTTGATTATTCTCAGCTTTTTTGCCGGTGACTACTTCTGCAAATGTGGGTCTTGATGCACCCTTTCCAGTATGGATTGTCTCCTTTAAACTTTTAGATTTAGTAGTATTTTGGGTCGGTATTGTGGAGAGGGCCACCTGAGAGGTTTTTGAGTGGCTACCCTCAGTGTTGTTAGATGTAGGTTTGGGAGAGTTACCGTCATTGAGCGCTGCATCTCTACTATTAAGCTGATTCTTATCTCGTTGTGTTACGGCTGTCATTGGGCTAAGGGTAACAGGCATATGAGCCATTGCATTATACATAATTTGGGAATATAATTCCTTTGAGCGTTGGAATTATGTATCAATTCTACTTCTTGTGGCTTGTTTTCCGAGGTTCCCTGAGCCACGTTGAGCGTGGCGTTGTTAGATATGCTGTTTTCGTTGGGCATAAATAAGATTGCTAGTTGACGCACTTGATTGGTTAGGAGACCTATTTCTTGTTTCATGTCATTGTTCTGTACACGAAGTTGCCGGTTCTCTTCAGATGAATTCTGAAGATTGTCAGAGACTGATGTGCGTTTCCACATTATGTTTTCCAGAATTTCTGCAGTTTGCATGTGGAACAATTTCATGTGTTCTGTACAGATGCCATCAATGATTTTCAGGAACCTGTTTTGCTCATCATTAAGGAGGGCACTTTCCCCTTGGCTTTCTTTCCTGCATTCCACAGGATTTTCATGTGTCGTGATGATTGGTTGTTGATTGCAGACCTCTGAGTCCATTTCACATTCCTGGTTAACCGCTACTGAGTCAGTTTGACTTGCAGCGTGAGTCTGACTAAAGTTTGATGTTTGGACGTTCGTTTGTTTATTTTCGACCTCCGTATCATTCTGGATATCCACATATTCCGTTGCATTTGTCATTTGTTCTTTACTTTCTTTGCAGAATTGGCAAATGTACTGTTGACATCGCTGCTTGTTAATCGCTTTATATTGCATTTGGTACAGGCCGCACAGTAAAATTGCCGACATGACGTACATTGGATTACTGCTTCCTGATCTACTTTACAACGAAAGCACGTGGGAGGGAGTGTCGAAATTTCTGATTCTGCCATACTTTGCCTTTAGGTTGAAATTTGTCCGACTAATTACTTTTCTGCGAAGAATTAAAACCGCTTGTATTTTAGGTGTTCTTTTGACGATGGTTTGCCTGTGGGAGTCGGAATAAGACGGGTTATACAGTGCCTTTATGTTCACTTCTGGGGATTAGTATTGATACAACCATTGTATTTCTGCCGAGAAGGAAGTTTTTAAAGCTGAAAGAATAGGTGAGTTTAACGTTTGATTGCTGTCTAGGGGTGAATGTAACTTTTACTTTATGTGAATTATATAAAAAAACAAAACAAAAAAAAAACGCTTCGTATCTGGATTAGTTGGATAGTTTTCCAGATTTCGTTAAAAAAGTGCCTTATAAAAACAAGCGCCCCCCCCCCAAAACCAAGTATGCTCCAGGAGTGGGGCGCACCCCACACTTTAGGACCTGTGGCCTACACTAATGAGTTAATATTGATAACAGGCCTGAACTTAAAGTTTGTATAAGTGTAGGGCCAGCTGAAGAATATCAGCCAAGTTCCTATTGTTGAAAACAGTTGGATCCAGTGCCAAGCATGGTACGCAAATATTTGGGCTTTTATGGTAATAATGCTGAAGTGAAAGCTGTTTGTTATTTGGTTTTTAGGAGCATTATCAACTAAGGCCATATTGCTCTGGGAGTGAAAGCAAGATCATTTGAGTGAGCGTTGCATGACAACTGTCATTATTGGAGCATCAGCGACTAAGTCCATATTGCTTCGCATATACTGTCTGTAATTTGCATGTGTTCTGTTAATTTTCTGTTTGCTGGACAAAAAAACTCGAGTTTCCAGGAGGGAAAAAATCATGCGACCCTCGCCTGAGACCGACTAACTCAGCTACGCTGTGAAAAAGGTCCATAAAAATTCCTCACATCATCAACGGGACTCGAACTTGGGTCTTTACCACCCGGTGTGGGGAGAATGGCAATTCTACCACTGTGCTACCCATGACAAAGAATAATATACTGTGCCGATTATTATTATTATCATTACTACTAATTGATCCGACCCCGACAAATCAAAATCCAGGATAGAACAATAAAACTAGCAGCACAACTAAAGTACCTGGGACTGTATCTCGACAGGAGCTTATCATTCCACCCCCATTTAGCCTAGATCAGACAGAAGATAAGGGACTACTCTGCCCTAATTGCAAGAGTCACCCGTAAGGACCGGAGACTCAAGAAAAGAACTCTCAGCCTTTTCTACAAGGCAGTATTCCTACCTGTCATCACATGCGGCCCTCCTGTATGGCACACAAGAGCCAGTACTGTAGTCAACCGAAGAAAACTTGAAACCATACACCGCTCAATCCTGCTCACCGTCTCTCGGGCGTGCTGCACTGTCAGTAAGCATGGTCTCCAGGTCTTGATGGGAGTCCTCCCCCTGGAGCTGGAGTTCGTCCGGTGCGCCATGCTCTACCACCTGACAAAAGACAAATCTGTCACCTTCCTAAACTTCACCACCAATCCGACTAACAACCGCTCTGTGGAGAAGCAACGACGACTTGCTACCTTTCTTCAACAGGCGTGGCAACAACGATGGACCGCCTTGTGCGGATGTCTGGAATGAAAAAATTCATTCCAGACATCCGGACGACCTACCCGAAGTCACCAACCTGGTTCTCCCCAGGTCTTCTGACAACCTATCTGCTGACTGGCCATCAGAGAAAAACTTATCACTCTGTGCCTCACCGACAACCTGTTCTGTTCCTGTAGCCAACTTGAATCATGGGAGCATTTGGTGTACCAGTGCCCATTATATGAGGACCTTCGGTGCAATCTGATATCAAAACTTCAATTCATTAGCATTTAGCATTAGCATTAGTAGAGGCATTTGATGCAAGAAAGCAAGCTTATGCAGCATCAGCCAAAAAAAAAAAAAAAAACCCACTTCCACTTCACCCCTCTGTTGGTTCAAAATACCTGTCCAGCTGAGCTTTAAACTTATTTAGGCTATCAACCTCCACCACAAGGGATGGAAGTCTGTTCCACCAACCAACCACCCGCTGGCTAAAGGCAAATTTCGGCGCGTCTATCCTACATCTGTCTTTCCTCAATTTGAATTTATGCCCTCTCAGGTGATTTTTCTGAGCTAGAGGAAGAATCCCATCAGCATTGAGCATGCTTAAACCATTCAAGGCTTTATACACCTCTATCAGATCACCTCGCTGGTGCCTAGTCTCCAGACACTGTAATTTGCAAAACTTAAGCCTTTCTTCGTAAGAGCACCCCTTTGTTCCATTCACTAATCTTGTTGCCCTTCTCTGTACTCGTTCCAGCAGCTCTACATCCTTCTTGAAATGAGGCCTCCAGACCTGTATACAGTACTCTAGGTGTGGCCTGACCATCGCCTTATACAATGGAATAATCACCTCCTTATCCCTGCTGGAAAAATTCCTGATTCCTGTATATCATTGACAATACTCCATGAGCTACTCTTGCAGCCCGTCTGCACTGCTCAGAGAACTTCATATCTGCCTGCACAACCACCCCCAAGTCACTTTCATTCTCTACCACTGTCAGTGTAGTACCACAGAGTTGATACGTTGCTCTGGGGTTGCTGTTTCCCATGTGTAGTACCTTACATTTGTCAATGTTAAACTTCATTTGCCACCTCTCAGCCCATCTGCTCAACCTTTCCAGATCCTGTTGCAGCAGCATAGTGTCAGTAGTGTCCTTGACAACCCTGCCAACCTTTGTATCGTCTGCAAACGTGGACATTAAGCCCGATATACCATCATCAATGCCCGATGTACCATCATCCTGCAGTGCTTCTTTAACCAGTGCCTCCATTAATTTTCCTGGAACAGAAGTTAAGCTCACAGGTCTATAATTACTTGTGTCAGCCTTTGATCCTCCTTTGTGAATTGGGTTCTCATTTGCACATTTCCAGTCTATGGGTACCTCCCCTGAGTCCAAGGAAGCTCTCATAATTATGGCTAAGGGTTTGCTTACTTCCTTTGCTGCCTCCTTTAATATAACTGGATAGATCCCATCCACCCCGGGTGCCTTTCTTGTGTTTATCTTCAACAGTTTCTCCTCCACTTTACTCCCAGTTATTTCAAGATTCTGTAGCTTACTGCTAGAGTTGAATACACCCCTGGCATTCCCCTCGCTGAATAACTCCTCATGTGTGAATGTCGATGCAAAATATTCATTTAGTTTGTTAGCTACCTGAGCAGGATCATCAACACTTGACCCATCAATATCAAGTGGACCAATCTGATTCATCCCCTTCCTTCTAGAGTTTACATAAGTAAAGAACTCTTTGCTGTTTTTCTTTGCATCCCTTGCCAAGGATTTCTCGTAATCTGCCTTCGCCTGCCTAACCTCCTTTGTAACTTGGTTGCATATCAACTTGTATCTATCATAGGCTTCTGTGTCATGTGTTAATTTGTATGTATCCCATGCATTTTTCTTCTCTGCCATATGCCTCATTAGTTCATCTGACATCCATTTTGGCCTAAACCTTGAACAATATTTCTTAGTTGGTATGTAAAGCCTAGTAGCTTCCAAGATAAGTTCTTTGAATGCTTCCCATTTTGAATTTGCTGTTGGTAACATCATCAGTTGGTCCCACTGTATAGAATTTAAATACTGTCTCAGTCCATCGTAGTCGCCTTTACGGAAGCAATAACCCTTCCCTTTACCCCTAATGGTAGTTACCTCTTTGAGTAAATCCCACTTCAGCACACTGTGATCACTGCCACCTAGTGGTTCATTTATCTGCAGATTCTTAATGCATGAAGAATCACTGCTGATAATCAAATCAAGAGTATTACTCCCTCTAGTTGCCTCCCGAACATGCTGATGTAGAAAACAATCATCCAATAAATCCACAAAAGTCCTGCTAGTGTGTGAGTAACCAGCCCCCAAATTCCAGTCAATATCTGGGAAATTAAAATCTCCCATTATAAGACACTCTGATTTACTGGCCCACTCTATTTCCCTGTACAGTTCCTTATTATACTCATCAGAGTCATTAGGCCTATAGCACACTCCTACTCTCAATTTTGATCTCCCAATGTTTATGTCACACCAAACTGACTCCACACTGCACTGTCCAGCGATGTCGACTGGCTTCACTTCCTTGGTTTTTATGTGTTTCTTAACTAATAGCATAACCCCTCCTCCCTTCCTATCCTGTCTATCCTTTCTGTAGACGTTGTACTCCCCAAATTGCAGTTCTGCATCCCTTATATCTGTGTGACACCACGTCTCTGATATCCCAACAATATCTGCCTTCGATGTTTTGAGCAATACCTCAAATTCATCAAATTTATTTACTAAACTCCTAGCATTGGTGTACACGCAAGTATACCTGCACCTGTTTCTATTCTTAGCTACCCTAACACAACCCATGTGTTTACTTGTACCGCAATGGCACCCAGCAGTCTCTGAAATACCATGCATCTTGTTTTTCAGGCTTCTGCTCATTCTAATAGAAGCAGTGCAAGAATCTCTTTCACATCTGCCAGTGGCTACTGTCAATCTATTGGTCTTTGTCTCCCCCCCAAGCTAGCAGTTTTCCGACCCACCTAACACTGCCTCGATAGCATCAGCAAATATTCTTGCACCCTTTCTATTTAAGTGTATCTCATCCCTGTAGAAGCAATCTCTCCTGTTAACAAGTACAGTCCAGGCTGAAAAAAATTCTACCCCTTGAGCCTTGCACAATCTTTCCAGGGCCGAATTGATCGACAAGGCTCTCATCATATACTCCCTCCTATCGTGACTCCTTCATCCCGAGACTCCGGGAACAAAATCTCCTGGAATCAGAGGACACCTATACTGCATTTTCCAAATTCGCCCAAGACCTCTTCGGAAGGCGTAGGACTCTCCCACCACTCTCCTCCCTGATTTACGACCTACCTGATTTAGTTCTTCCACCAATTTTCCTGGATGGCACCTGTTCCAGGTTCTGTGACACCCCAGGACAAGAGCTATGACCTTCAGCTCCGCTGCCAATGCCACCTGACGGTCTGGATAGGGCACCCTTACCCGATTCGCTTTAACTCCCTATCCCTCGGAGGGGGGGAGGATATGGTTCCCCGTCTCCTCCCCATGCCACCCGTTCTTTTCCCTCTGGTGGGGTATGGGCATGCCCCACTGACTCCTGGGGTTCTCTTCTCTATTGGCCCCATGCTTCTGTCTTTCCCCTCCCAGCCTTCAGTCTCTCCTTCCTCTCTATCTTTACTACTAGCGTCAAACACATCAATTTATCGAGCCCAACACCCAAAGTTTTAATCTTTATATTCCTTTTGGCCAATCATAGTGTCCTTTTTTTTAGGTCTTAACCACTGAAATCTCAGGAAACTAGGTGGCAGGACCAGCCAGAGTAAATATCTAATACTGGTGTACCTGACCTGTCTCCCAGGGGCATAGTGTGGCAAATGGCTAAAATTGGGTCAGATGAACAACGTGGGCATAGTGGGTCAGATGAACAACGGTACAAAACAACAATATCCATACACTTTTAAATCTCTGGCCTCTACTGTGTTCTGTAACACACGACAATGTATGCTACGCGGAGATGGGGGAAATCCCTGGTGCCGTTCGACCCTAAAGTTAAACTATACACTACTACTACAGTGTCGAGTATTTGAAGTTAAAGAAAATCAGAAATAAAAAAAAACAAAAAAAAACCACATTTCAGGAAGTCAGTCAAAACTTGATGAAGAAATAACTGAAAGGGTAATCAAATTACGAGATGCCATTCAAAATTCTTGGGTTCAATACGCTTCTGATAAAATCAAATATATTTTAGTCACCTGAGGAACTGAAACAACTCGCACAGAAACTGAACGAAAGAAAGAATATTTCTGTAATGCAGTGGGTGCGAACTATCACGTATGCCATACAGTAATAACATTACTCTATGAATAATAACAAGCAATAACATTTCTGGCTATAAGGTGTTTAAGGGCAAAGGCCTCATGCTACGAGGTAGAATGACTATCATGTAGGTTAGTGTAAATGCATCATTTTAACATAGCTATCTACCAAAGTAGTTGAATTAATTAATTAAATTAATTAATTACATTGGCATCGTTTTCGTTATATATCATATTGTGATTGCCTTCACAACGAGTTGCCATGGTATTTTACTGCCTCGAATAAATAACACTTCACCAGTGGAGAAGACTATTGTTATTTATTCTCAGCGGATACCACCACCCACAGAAGAGAAGATAACCCAGTTATACTTCATAACTGGGTGGTCACTATTGCAACACCAGGGCACCTGCCCATCCACCGAAGACAAGCCAACAAGCTTTGAAACTGTGCTGTCTGGGCGGTGGTATCAGCCGAGAATAAATAACAATAGTCTTCTCCACTGGTGAAGTGTTATTTATTCGAGGTAGTACAATACCATGGCAACTCGTTGTGAAGGCATTCACAATATGAGATATAACCAAAACGATGACAATATAATTAATTAATTTAATTTTTTAAAAAAATATATTAATTTAATTTAATTAATTCAACTACTTTGGTAGATAGCTATGTTAAAACGATGCATTTGCACTAACCTACATGATAGTAATTTTGGCTATTAATAGTGAAACTTTGGCAACAATCGATAGTGTGTTAGTTATGAAACAAAAATTGTCATATTTTAACTTACATTTTTATAATATGCAAATATAGATTTTTAATGTGTACTAGTATTTCGCTTGTTTTTTTCTCTGTTAATGTATTTATTTATTTTATTTAACTCAGTTTAGTTATATGACTTACCCCTGTATAGCATTAATAGACGGGGGGGGGGTGAAGAATTATCTTTATAGAATTGCATACATTTTAAAATAGGTTCTGATTTCGTTCAGTGTTACCAGATATTTATCACATAACAGATTATGGGTCTTTAATCATGTGGATGATATTTTTAAATTAATAGTTTACATTCGGATAAGTTTTGTGTTGAGAGGACATAAACGAGGTTGTTCGTAATGAATTAAGTGCGAATAATCCTAATTCTTGAATGTTATTGGGTAAAAGGCATTACAGAAATTAAGTTAAACTCCCATACAATAGAGATAACTGGCGCCGTTTCTGGATTCTTTATTGAAGGACGATCTGGTGACAGAATTCAGTAAGGAATCCAAAAACGTCGTCAGTTATTAAATTTCTACGTCTGAAAACAACTTATTTAATAATATTGTTTGCACAATAAAATTCATTTAAATAAATCACATAGTCTAGTTAGTGCTATTCACTTTGAAGGAATTCATTACGGGAAAATTTTACTTCCAATTTTATACGTTGTAAACAGATGTTCGCCATCTTCAAAGGAGGTAGCAGAGTTAAGGAGGTCCTTTCAACATAAGAATACCTGGTGGATGTCTAAAATTCTATAGATTTCTGACATCATATTTCTGTAATTTTTATCACTACATAGTTATTCATAGTTGACGTTAAGTGTATTTCACAGGTGGGTTTAGAAAACATACCTTTTAGGAAACTCAGGAGTGTTTAAGCCGGAGAACTGGACATTCTTTGTCTTAGACAACTCGCCTGGGTAGAGCTCAATCGAAAAACTAAACCGTGTACTATTTATCTGCTATTTTCAAAATTGATACTATGTCACAGATTTGAAAATGGACTAAAGTGGCATTCCAAACTGTTTTAGATAATCAATTTGGTCCTTAAGGTTGTCATAGACATTCTCTCAGATATGCCAGACAAGCTGCACTTGATACCTGGGAGTCTAAAACGCTGATGGAACTGATATTCGGGTGACACTCAAGTCAAGTGAACCCAATTTCGGTGAAGTTCGGACGGTCTGTGACAGCCAAAATTCTCTGCCTGCACCTTCATGGTGGTGGGACTGTTATAACCCCCATGCGCCAGCACACTGTGGGTGACCACCCAGGTGTGAACCAACGTAAGCAGGAGTCGAGATGTGGCGCCCACACCGCATGGAGGAATGCCGCTCCTCTGTGTTATCAGGCAACACTAGGTGGTAGATGACTCATCAACCGGTGCAATACCACCACTTTGCTTATTGGAGGCTTGAAGTGGTGGAACCCATGTTTAGTCTCCAGAGCGAAGTTCCGGTCAACGCTTCTCCATCTCTTCCATCATGCAGTATGACTGATGACTTTTGAGGTTATGATGGACATCATGGCGAGACCCAATATTCCTTACATTTCGAGAGTACAGCTCTAAAACGGTTGTCGCAGGCCGCTAGATAGTAGACCGGATCGAACCTATTGGTAACTCTCTAGGCTTCCGGATCAGCTAGTGTATAATCTTGCTACCTCTACTCTGCCAGATAGTGACTGGAGGGAGTCCGGGGGATATTGTCGAGGCCACGTTATATCAAGGATCTGGGTATATTCTTACCATGTGTACGCCATATCCAAAAATTTCATTACTTCATACAGCATGTCCCACCCACTTTTTCTTACTATTGAATACACCATGAATTGTCAAACTAATAGAGCAAGCTTATCTGCAAAAACATCTAAACCTCCCAAGCACTTCCTAATTCATTTCACAAATATACGTGGTCTCAATTCTAATCTCAACGATGTCCGTTTCCACTTGCAGTCTGCCAAACCCCATGTACTTTTTCTGACAGAATCTCAGTTATCGGTTGATTCAAGTACTGCTCATCTCAGTTGCCCAAATTATTCACTGTATGACTCCTTTCGCCTCAAAGGTGGTAATTGTGCATATGTCCGTCCCGATATTCCCCGTCAGAGACTTGGTAATTTGGAATCTCCTCTTTTCGATCTTCTTTGGCTGAAAATCGCTTTACCTCATTTTGCCAAATTCATCTGTTGTCTCTACCGTTCTCCCAACTCTACTAATCACTTGAAGCTCTTTGACTTCCTCTTTAGCGCATTTTAGCCACAGTAGCTCTTGCGCCAAAAACTCATAAATCAATCAATCAACTTCCTCTCTTTGCAACTTGACTTTCTGCAGTCCAACTTTCTAATAGTGAGGTGATTTTCCTTGGTAATTTTAATGTTCACAACTCCAGCTGGCTTCCGTTTTCTAGTCACACCGACCCAGCTAGTCGAGATACTGAGGCTTTTGCAATTACTAATGACCTTGCACACATTGTTCATTTACCTACCAGAATACCGGACAGGCCTAACCATAGAGCCAACACGCTTGATCGTTTTCTCACAAACAACCGTTTTAAGTACACGGTCGAAGTGAGAGATCCTTTAACACGTCATATCACAACGTGGTGATTGTCTCTTCTCCAATGGAACCTTTATCTCATGGGTATTCCCAACTTCGTGTCGTTTGGCATTACAAGGATGCAAAATGGGATAACCTGCGAGGTTTCTTTTCTTCTTTTCCTTGGTCGGATTACTGTTTCATAACTTCTGATATCAACGTTCGCTCAGATCGTTTCAGCGAAATTATTCTTGTAGGAATGGAATCCTTTATTCCACAATCCACTTTAAAATCTCGTCCTTTATCTAAACCTTGGTTTTCCAATAAATGTGCTAAGGCTGTTCAAGAGAAGAATGTTGCACATCGTAATTGGCTTGTTTCCAATTCTTCATTTTCATTTTCTGCCTAAATCAAAGCTCGCAACAGTTGTAATGCAGTTATTAATCAGTCCAAAACTAGAGTTTGAACAAGCTAAGACTTGCTTCTTGCCCTAATGGCAGCCGAGCATTCTGGTCTCTTGCCAAAGCTATTGGCCGCAGCTTTTGCCCATCTCTGCTCCCACCTCTGTCCAAACCAGATGGTTCTGTTGTCACTTCAGCCATGGATAAAGCTGACCTGCTAGCATCCCATTTTTCTTCCAGCTCATGTATTAATGATCTTGGTAAAACACCTCCCACCATTCCCAACATTCTCCATTCAATGCCTCCTGTGGTCTTCAGTCAAAAGAATGTCAGAAGAATTTTGACGAATCTTGATGCTAAGAAAGCTCCAGGTCCCGATGGTATTTCTCCACTTGTTCTCAAAATCTGTGCTCCTGAACTTACTCCTGTTCTTTGTCGCCTTTTTTTACTTTCTTATTCCAAAGGTGTTTTTCCTTCTGCTTGGAAATTTGCTGATATCCAACCAGTTCCTAAAAAGGGTGACAATTCCCTCCCATCCAATTATCATCGCATTGCAATTACTTCTACTCTCTCTAAAGTAATGGAGAAATCAATTAACCGCCAACTCTTAAACTACCTAGAAACCTTCCGTCTGATCACCAGTATAGATTCCGTCAGTCTCGATCCACTGGTGATATTTAGGCTTTTGTTACCCATTTATGGACAAATTCAATGGAAAAGTTCGGTGAAACACAAGTAGTTGCTCTTGACATCTCAAAGGCTTTCGATTGTATTTGTCATAACGGTCTTCTACACAAACTTCCATAATATGGTTTGCCAACTGTTTTTTTTTTATAATTGGTTATCCAGTTTTCTCTCTGATTGCTCACTGAGGGTGATGGTAGATGGCTCTCTGTCTTCTAACTTCTCCACTAATGCTTGTGTCCCCCAAGGTTCAGTTCTTTCCCTCACTCTTTTCCTCTTGTATATTAATGACCTTCTTCCATTGACTGGAAATCCTATCCATAGTTTTGCCAATGATAGCACATTGCATTCCACTTTCCAGTTCGAGAAACCTTGCCCTGCTCAAACAACTTCAACTTCTCGAATATCTGCTACCAATTCCTTAAATGACGATCTCTAGGTATTTCTCCAGTGGGGCAAAGACAACTTAGTTGATTTCAATCCTTCTAAAACTCAGTCTTGTCTTATATCTCGCAAAAAGGATTCTTCTGCTCCTATGCTTACCTTTGGTGACACTGCGATTTCTAGGCAAGATGATATATCTCTTTTGGGGATTGTCCTGACTTCTAATCTCTCTATAAATATTGCTTCCTCTTCTTCTAAAAAACTTGGTTTTCGCTTTCGCTCTCGGCGTAAAATCGCAAATCCACCCAACCACGGAATATTGTTCTCGCATCTGGGGCGGTGCCCCCAAAACCTCTCAGGCTTCTAGATTCCATTCAGAAGAGGGCACTTAGGTTAATTAATGACTCATCTCTAAAAGAGTAGGTCAACTCCATTCAACGTGCTATACTCCTGGCTATGCACCGATTATGCCGAACAGTGTCTACAGCTGCCATCCAGGTAATAGCTGGAACTTTTCCGCTTGATCTATTTATAATCTTCAGAGGGCTAAACTTCAGAATTAAAAAGAAAATACCAACGAAGATATAGGGCCTAGAACTAAAACTCAATGCTGATCCCAATACAGAAAGAGCTCGCTGTTATAACGAACTCGTCAACACTTGGCAGTCTAGATGGAACACCTCAGACACAGGCTCCGTTACGAGAAAATTCCTCCCTAATGTCATTTTCACAACCTCGAAAACGGTAAAGACCTGGCTTTCCCTCACCTTGGAATCCTCCTTCTTGGTTACCGGACACGGGTCTCTCAACGAAAAGTTACATCTGCTAGGTTTGCTACCAACAGATCGCTGTTTCTTCGGCAGGTCAGAAAATTGGAAACATCTTTTCGAATACAGGTTGTACGACAACTTAAGAAGGACCCTGCTGCAGGCTGTGCCAGGTATCTCGGAACAGCAATCAGAGCCTCTACTCCAAACACCTGACAATCTACAGGCATCCCAATCCTATGCATCCAAAGTCTTTGAGCGCAGGAAGCAGAGCTACATTGTTGTTACTGCACCAATGTAGCTCTGCTTCCTGCGCTCAAAGCTACGTTGTTGTTACTGCACTTAACAATACCTCTTTAGTGACTTACGGTTCCATATTTGCATGCCACCACCTTCTTTCTTCTTTTTTTTTTTACTCACGTGCTCTGTCTGGAATTCCCACTCTAGTGCAGCTAGTTTATTTATTAATTTTATTTTATTTATTTTAATATTTTATTTTATTAAATTGTCATTTTTCTTATTTATTTAATTTGTAGAGTGGGAACTCAAGGCAGAGAGCGCCTTGAGTTCCCACTCTACTGCAGCCAATTTATTTATTATTTTTTATTTTTATTAAATATTTATTTATTTTTATTATTTATTTTTATTTTTTTATTATTATTTTTATTTACTAATTTTTTTTTTCCTAACTGCACCACAGGTGATTGTGTTTGTATTTTTTGTTTTTTTTCTTCCTTTTTTCCTCTTCTTTCTTTTTCCTCCTCCCTCTGGAATGGGCACCCCCCAGAGGAATCTGGCCCACCTTCTAGCAACACTATGTGGGTCAGAGTCTCTTGACACAGTACGTATTTTGCTATGACTGGCCCACCTTCCCGTGGTGTGGACGAGTACCCAGAATCATCTGTCCAGGTGATTGATGCTTCAGGGTAGTCAAGAGTACAGAACAGAACAATACACACAAACGTACGTAACACACATATCTGGCCCATTTGTAGTGATACTGTTCTTCACAGAGATACGAGACGGAGTTGAACAAACGTTCTAGGTGCCACCCTTATATACACATGTCCATGTCTCAACTCGCTGTCTCATAGACGTACTGTTTCTGCTGCATGCCTCTTCTACAGATACTTCCATGCGCACTGTTCTTCTGAATTGGCTTCTATAATTCCCGCTCTCTCTTTCAAAACAGTCCGAACACGTGCCGCCACCAGCCAACATCCATTTACTGTCCAACTTCAAACCCACAGAACCAACTTTTCATCTTCCTCATTTATTCATTCAACTGCCGTTTTCTGGAACAACCTTCCTTCATACGTTTTTCCTGAAAATTACAGTCTACAGAAGTTCAAGTCTAATGTCAACAAATATCTTCCTTCGTCTTCTCAACCTCCAACCCAAGCACGGTACTAAGTACTATAAAAAAAAATAATAATAAAAAATATTGTTCCCTATCACTAACCGCGATATTATTCTGATGGAAAGTTGCGCCTATTCTCCATCCTTTTTGATTTGTTCTACATATAATATATTCAAAAAATGCATCATGTGACATAAGATTTTTGGAGGTCTGTGCTCGAAGACAGCTGTGCCAGGAAAACTGACACATCCTCGGACTTGACTACTTGCTGATAAAAGCGAAGCCGCACCTATTGACACAGCTGAACAAGGACAAAATACCTATAAAAAGAAAGCTCTCGCTCTCTCTCTCTGTGTGTGTGTGTGTGTTGTGCGTGAACAGTCAACGTAACCTAGATTGCCTAAGGAAAAGGAAACAGAAAATAACCCGAAAAGAAAAAGTTAATTGGTTGTAAATGTGGTTCAAGGACAACCTGCTGCCATTTAAAATATAAATATATATTTATATTCTTTTTCTTATTGCCTTTGCATAAAACTTTAGAATAAGTTTGACATTCAAACCTTTGACAATCGTACAAGATAAGATGCCTTTCTATTTATTTTTACGTAACAGCTGCATATTGGTCCATTTAATCAGCAATATAATGGGGATAATACAACTTGCGGTGTGTGTCCACACGTTACTCCCCTCCCATCCCCCAGTGAAGAACTTCAAACAAATGACTAATCTTTCACGCAGAATATGCGACAAGCAAAGTTACGTTCTGGTGAATACATATGCAGTTTTAATTTTCCAGCGATGAATTGCGAGGGCGGAGGGGCAATGCTTACTTTCTCGAACTAGGAGACGAATTCCAAATATCACAAAAAGGGGGGGGGGGTTCTGGCTCGAGAACTATATCCAACTCTGACACGACATGAAGCGTAACTCTCAGAGAAATATGGGCTGAAACAAGTCATACTTCAAAATAAACTTGGTATTGACAGGAAATAAAAACATAAAAAATGCGTATGGCAAATGAATGATCTCAGTGCTTAGTTGACATCTTTCAAGGAATTCACGTACTGCTTCTACTTTTCACTTATAAAGATATATACTCGCGCAGTGCCTTTTTAGAAAAAAAAAATAATAAATTTAAATAGCGGTTCCTAGGAGCAATACCTTTAGCTTCAAGGATTTTGAAAGCAGGCTAAGAAGAACCCCGTACTTATTATTATAAATAACTTACTCAGGAGAGTTAGCGAGAATAGGCCATGATCTTTTCGTTTCTTCTACTGATTAATGAATTTTTTTATTCAAAAGTTTTATATCAAAATATTTATTTATTAAAAATCTTTATTTATTACTCAGCCCTTTAAATAAAATTTCAACGAAGAAAGACATAAATCATGAGCTTAAAGTGACACGACTTTAAAAGTATTTTATTGCATACTTAAATTTTATTTAAGAGAAAATAAGTTATATACTCGTAAAATGAGGCTCTCAAGCCTTTGAAGATTGTTTTATTTTCCTCAAACTTTTGAAGGTTATCTATCTTGTGCTACTTTCGGATTTTTTAAGCCCGGCCACACCTTCTACATGCTATTCGTGTTGTCTTTTAACAGCAACAAAATAGTCTTGAAATATTTATTTTGGAGAATGCGCAATAAAAAAAAAAAAAATGAAACTGCTTTTCATCAAGACCTTTATTGAGATTTAAGAAAGAAAGAATACAAGAAACAGCACCGTAATCATGACTGGTATATACACTTAGTGGAAAATAGAACAAAAATTATTCTAAACTATATTTGTTACTGTTTACAAACTATCTATTCTAACCAGAATCAAGAAAGACTCCTGTGATTCCAAATGTAATGAAACGAAAAAAAAAATAAATAAAAAAATTCAATACATTTGAAAACTTTTACAGTTGCAGCATCATATCTACCAAATTTTTTCTTTCTGTCATGTGGTTCAGCAATTAGGTCACAATGAAATCATTCAGATCTTTTATGAACATTTTATATTGTTTTACAAATACGGGTTCTAATATTATTCCTAGCATTAAGATCCCTAAATCGCAATGATCACCCAGGGCAAATGAACGCCCTTTGTTTCTTGGACAACAAACTACCTCCGTTATTTAATTTAATTTTGTCTGAGGTTCATATTTATATTATTTTAATTGCAATAAGCCGATTTGGCTTATTGCAAGTGGACTGCAAATGCTTGAAAGTTTTAGCTTTATAGTGCCAATTTGAGTCCAGTATTTTTCATTATATTTAGGTGTACATAGAAGTCGTATAGTGGAAGCATCCTGGTGTCGTCCACTGCTGCTCCTGCCCACCTGGCTACAGAGGCGCCTACCTTATACAGAGTTAATTGTTGCGCAAGTAGTTATAAATAGTGAATTTATTCAGGGAATACCCCTTGGCATTCCCAAGGCAAATTGGCAAATAAAAAAATATATTTTTCATAGTAATGGCCACCAAAACTGCAAAAGAAGGAAAAAGCCCAACGTTGAAAAGAAAATTAATTTCTCTGGTAGAAAAAATTAAAATCTTGGATCGGTTGAAAAATGGAGAAAAACAAGAATTGTTGCAAGGACTTTGAATTTAAATGAATCAACAATTCGTGCAATCAAACAAAATGAGCAGAAAATCAGAGATAGTGTTATTGCTGGGTCAACGATAAGTGCAAAGCGCGTTGCTCGTGTACGCGATATTTTAATGGAAAAAAATGGAGAAATCTCTAATGGTTTGGATTGAAGATTGCACTCACAAGAAAATGCCTTATTAAACAAAAAGCCCTCAAAATTTATCAATATTTAAAAGAACTTGAACAAGATTTTTCAGAAGAAAGCTCTCAGCATGAATTTTGTGCCAGTAAGGTCTGGTTCGAAATTCTTAAAAAGCGATTTTCTTTGCATAATCTTCAGCTCCAAGGAGAATCAGCATCAGCAGACGTAGATGCTACCCGAAAATTTCCAGAACTTTTAAAAATCATTGAAGAAGGTGGATATAGTGCAGACCAGGTATTCAATGCAGACGAATTTGGGTTAAACTGGAAAAAAAATGCCAAAACGCACTTATATATCGAAAAATGATAAAACAGCTCCTGGATTCAAAGTTTCTAAAGACAGAATTACTCTACTGTTTTGTAGTAAAGCGTCAGGTGATTACATGACAAAACCAATGTTAATTAACCGACCTTTAAATCCTATTGCTACGAAAGCGATTGACGTCCACCCTCCCTGTTTATTGGAGAGCCAACAAAAAAGGCATGGCTTACAGCTAGCATTATTTGAAAACTTTTTTTAACTGTTTTGTGCCTGATATAGAAAGATACACAAAGAAAAAAAGAATATCGACTTTAAATTTTACTAATTTTAGATAACGCGCCAGGGCACTCAAAAAAAGTAACTCATCCGAATATTAAACTAATTAAACTAATTTATTTGCCGCCTAATACAACGTCACCTATTCAAACCCTTGATCAAGGGATAATTTCAACACTTAAAGCGTATTATACTCGTCAAACATTCGAATTAATTTTGGAAAAAATGGAATCTAATGCAAACATGACACTGCCTCAAGTGTGGAAAGAGTTTTCAATATTTAATTGTCTAAAAAATATTTCTCTATGTGTAAAGGAGTTAAAGCCCTCTACACTGAAAGGTTGCTGGAAAAAAATATGGCCTGGTGTCGTCCTTAATCAAAATTTCGTACCTCCTGTGGATGCTGTGAACTAAGTCGTATAACAAACCCGGCACACATTTGTGGTGGCGAGGGATTTTCCGATATGGTTGAAAATTAAATTCGTGAATTAAGTGATGAAGAAACAGATTTCAATGAGGAAGAATTGGTTCAATTAATAGAAGACGGCAAACCAAATACAAATGGTGAGGAAAGAGAAAATCTTCTACTGAAGATTCTGATTGTGCTGAGTCCGTTAAAGAGTTCAGTCAAAAGAAATTAGCAGAAGGATTAAATTTGCCACAAAAGTTAGGAAGTTATTTTACGGATAATGATCCATCAACAGAGCGCTCGGAAAAATTCAAAAGACAAGGAACGGCAGCATAGTGGTAAGCAAGGTCTTATTACCGACATTTTGATAAGAAAACCAGCTGAAGTACCCAGTGAGAATTATACAAATGATGTCGAAGAGATTTCAAGCCACTCGTAAATAAAGAATATCTACGAAATATTTTTTCTGAAGACAGTGATGACGATTAAAATATCCATTTCTTTAATTTTGAAATTTATGCATTATGTGCAATTAAATTTATGTACAATTCCTAATTTTTATAATTTTATGCTATGTATTTGTTAAATAGTCAGGTACATGAATTCTTGAATGAATAAAATATGTTTTTGTTGAATGGCACTGTTGTTTTTATAATTAAAAAATACATTTTGTATGAAACCTGAACCTCATATAACGCGATTTTTATAACGCGTGATATTTCTGGAACCTAACCTCCGCGTTATACAAGGGTTACCTGTACTGTAATGTGTCCTCCACGATTTTTGCTGAATCTCAAAGATGCCGGATTGTGCCCGACTTTTGTACCATCCTGTGCGATGTTGCTACGTTTCGAATACAGTAGATGTTTTCATTGCATCGGAACTATACTGGAGCTATTGCGTGTCTGTCATTGTGTTCTTACGGCACTGAAGTTTGAAAACATTACGTTTGAGTCTTAGGATAAATGTCTTAACAGTATTCGCAAGATTCCAGAGCAGTACTTGCACTCTGCTCATTCCATAATTTTAAAACAATATACAGAATGTAATTTTATAACTATTACACTCAGTGAATAATTTTTCTGAAACAGTGTCATATGGGACGTCAACCGCCTCCACAGAAGAGCAGCAACATGGAGGCTTGATATGCATTTAATGTGACTACGTCGATATTCCTTTGCTACACTCAGTCATGTACACCGGATGCCACCACTCAAATTACTGGATCGCGGACGGAGTCTGGTTCATAATTCCCATGGCCCTTCTTATTTCTTTTTATTAATTTTCAAAATAATATTTACTTTTTCGCTTTACACTTACGAGTGTGCTTAAATAAATTTTCAAAGTAGTCCACTATTACTGGGATTTATACACATAACCCAGCGATTGTGCCATCATTGTGGGCATGTCTGAAATTCTTTTGCTAAATACTGTCAAGTTCCTTGCGATTTTTGCTCAATATCTAAAACATCGTCAAATCTTTCTCTTGAGTTTAAATTTAATTTTTGTAAACGAGAAGTCGCCAAAAATAGTTCAAAATGGCAGTGGGGACCACAGCCATGTGACACATTTTTTGCTATGGTATGTTCCATTAATGACTAGCATCACAAATAGAAATATAAACAAAAGATATTTATTAATAGTTAAGGCAAAGCCAAATGATATTTGACAGGTGCTCTAAATATTCCAAAATGAGCATTTGCAACCTTTATACTACAGTTTTGGTAAACACGACAATTATGGCTGAAATGTTATCAGAAGCCCTCAGTTTGCTTCAGTTTATCATTTTAAATTGAAAACAAAATGAAACGTTCACCAGGTAAAAGCAATATTTAGTTGAAATGCCTCTGGCCCTGATGACCGCTTGTTTGTTTGGTTTTTAGGAGCATTAGCAACTAAGGCCATATTGCTCCGGGATATGCGGTGGTCATTCCCTGACCTTTCCGCATTTTCCGTATTTAATGGTGACGGGCTCGAACCCCGGTCTAATCAAGAAGCGTGTGCTACGCTCTGCTGCTCCTTCCCACCTGGCTAGGGAGGCGCCCTGATGACAGCAGCACACTGTCGAGGCATTGACAAAATCAATTCCTGAAGATAATCAACTGCTAGTTCGTCGTTCCAAACAAGAATTATGAAGTTCACGAAGGGTCTTTGGTTTCTTTCTGGCAACTGCAGATTCCACACGCTGCCAACAGTTCTCTATAGGATTCAGGTCTGGGCTGTTTCCTGGCCAGCTAACAGTTGTAATGGACCGTTCTTCCAACCATTTTTTCACCTGTAACAAATGTAAACACATTACTGCCGAACCGCTAATGCAGAAATGAAGCTAAAGTAACTACAGAAGTGCCTACTTACACTTTTCGCCCGATGACAAGGAGCAGAGTCGTCCTGAAAGATGCAGTTACTTGGCAGGGTGAAATGGTCTCTAATGGTTGGCAGCAATTTGCCTTCCAATATTGTCAGGTATCCATTGGCATTTACGGAACCTTTTATAAACTGCACGTGATTACTCCGCGATACGAAATGCACCCCCATATCATTTGGCTGGTAGGGAATTTCACTGTGGACACCATACAGTCTGGATGGTATTCTTCACCAAGTCTACGGCGAATTGTTTATCTCCATCAGAGACATGCAGGTTGAATTTCTTCTCATCCGAGAAAATAACTGACTTCCACTGCTCCGGGGTTCATTTGACATGCTCCTTACACCAAATTAATCGGCCGCCTTTTTCATTTTTTTGTGTGAGGAAGGGCTTCTTACGACGACGGGCTACAAGTCCATTTTTGAAGAGGCGTCTTCTGATTGTTACTACACTTGCTACCACTCCTGTATGTTCTTCCCATTCTCTTTTCAGCTCAGACGGTTTTGAAGGCATAAGCGCTTCAAAACGAGGTCCTGTTTTGGCATAGAGACTCGTTTGCCTCCGGTTCCTTTTTTCCTATTAGCAGAACCAGTATTCTTGAGTTTGTAAAGAAATCTACTCACTGTCGACTGATTACAAGACACTCTGTAAGCAATGTGACGGGAAGAACATCCTTCCTCACGTAAAGCAACAATAGCACTCTTTCTTCGTGGCGTAAACTGCACGTAACTCGCCATCCTGACAAGCAAGGAACGACTGCAACTCTTGCAGAGCGTGCTTATATACCTGAAAGTACCAGCTGATGCAATATTACGTCATCACTTACGCGTGTCAATCTTATCTGATGCAATCTGTAAGAAATAATGCCATATATGCCTACGTTATTCGGACGACAATTACAATTTTAAGCGGTGATGCACTTTCTTTGAACACCAGTGTATGAGTAACTTGTTTGGTTTGGATTTTATTGGCGCATTAGCAACTAAGGCTATAATGCGCCAAGATAAGAGTTACTTGTTCTGCTGGACGTGTGTCCATCTCCACCTTACCTCTCTGACTATACAAACTCTGTAGAAAGGCCTAATTGTGTGAGCTGGTGAGCGTTTGCATGTTAAAATGTTATTTCAGGCCGCTTAGGTGTCAGAGTAGTCAACACCTGGGTAACTGCTGCCTGATGTCGATTCCTAAACACCTGAAGTCGTGTCTTCTACTATCTCTACTAAATCAGGAAAGGAAGAAGCCTCTAATGCAACGATAGTCAGATCACGAAGCCGCAACAACAACGGTATAAGGCTGATTGATTTCGCCACAAGTAAAAACATGATCATCAAAAGCACATACTTTGATCATAACAAAAATCAAAGTAAGATGGCCCTCTGCAGACAGGAAAACCAAAAATCAAATAGATCATGTTTTGATAGACCGGTGACATGAGTCGAATGTGGCGGATATGAGAACATGCAGGGGAGCAGATTCAAACTCAGACCATTTCATGGTTCGCATCAAGTACAGAACAAGAATAGCGAACTTAAGCAAAGGAGAAGTTAATAGACTCGCTTTAATAGTAATAGTATTTACCATATAGTGCAACAAAGCCTCAGGCTTTTGCTGCACTGAAAAAAAACTAAGTAGATAAGAAAATACAAATTATATGCTTCCCTCCTCACGCAGATAACTATCCAGTTGATCTTTCAATTTATTTAAACTATCACCTCAACTACCTGCGAGGGCACTAGCTCCAGCATTCAACGACACACTTACTAAAAGAAAAGTTCCTACAATCTAATATAAACCTCAACTCCTGTAATTTGAATTTATGGCCCCTAGTTCTGGAATTCTTTCTAACAGTGAAAATTCCACGTTCACTCATTTGTCAATCCCTCTCAGAACCTTATATCAGAACCTCAATCAAATTACCTCTGAAGTGCCTGGTTACCAAGCTTTGTAGCCCACATAATCGGAGTTTTTCCTCGTATGGGCGTCCTTTTGCCGAGCTCACCATTAGAGTTGCCCGTCTTTGGACCCTTTTAAGAAGCTTAATGTCTTTTGTCAGATGAGGTCTCCATACTTGAACACAATATTCCAAATGTGGTCTTACAATCGCCTTATACAGTGGGATTATGACCTCCCTATCTCTACAGGATAAAGTTCGATAAATCATCGATAGGACACCATGAGCTTTACTGGCTTCCTGTTTACACTGTTCAGGAAACTTCATATCTGCCCGTAATGTAACACCCAGATCCCATTCCTTCTACACTGTTTTTAATTCAATCCCACCAGGTGTATAATTTATTTGTGGGTTGCTATTCCCAAGTGTAAGACTTTGCACTGAGCAGCATTAAAACATTGCTGCCACTTCTCTGACCATCTCTGAAGTCTGTTCAAGTCATCCTGAAGGAGCGCTACTTGGCAATTATAATTAATGACCCTACCAATCTTACGTCGTCTGCACATTTTGACATCACAGCTTCTATCCCTATCTCAATGTCATTTATGAAAATAAAAAAAAAAACAATAGTGGTCCAAGAACCGATTCTTGAGTGACCCCACTCCTCACGTTACACAATCTGAAGAATACCCAATAATCACAACCCTCTGTCTTCTGCCTTGCAGCCACTTATCTTAGAATCTTACCAGTAATCCTAACCTGTTCTAGCTGATACAGTAACCTCTCAAGAGAGAACGATTCAAATACTTTGCTAAAAAGTACGGACTTTAAAAAAATAAAGTACGTTGTAAAAAATAGTAAAAAATAAAGTTTTCTGCATGCAGCTCATGAGTAACTGTGTCAAAATAAGTTAAACATTATTTCCCTTAACAAAGCCACCTTGTGTGTCCTTCAGAATGCCATATTTATCCAAATGTTCCTGAATTGCACTCTTAATCATTGCCACTAAAATTTTTCCTACTATTGAAGTCCGACTAAGGACTTTTCCTACTATTGAAGTTCACCTTCATGTATTGGCGATATGCTCGCACTTCTCCAATCCAAAAGAGTCTCTCTGGAGTCCAAAGATGCCCTCATAATTAACCTCAATGCTTCAATACAGTCCCTTGCTCCCTCCCTAAAAATTATCGGGTATCGGTGAGGTTGAGCCATACGAAATCGGTAATTTCGTATGGCTCAGCCCTGTTTTCAGCATGAAGGGTCTTTCGTCATTAAAGACTGGTGCAAAGTACCTATTCAGTTCATCCGCAACATCAGCTGGGTTATCTAAGACTTTTCCCCCACTTAGTGCACAAAAATCAGAGCTGATTAGCTTTCTTCTTCGTGGTATTCACATACATGAAAACTTCCTTGTCCTCATTCTTTGATATCTTAGCCAATGCTTTCTCATACACAGCCTTGGCCTCCCTGACCTTATTTGTGGTACTATTACAGATCAATTTGTACCTGTTGTAGGCTTCAGTACTTTTCGTCGCTCTGTAACTATCCCATGTTATCTTTATCTTTTTCTGCTCTATTTGACCGGCCAGCTCCGCAGTCATCCATTTCGGCATCTTCCTCCTGCAATATTTTCTTAATGGTACGTTTGATTTAATTGCGTCAGTGTTTTTTGTTTTAAAATTGTTTCATATTTCAAATGTATTCATCCTCCCTCGGCAATTCATAGATGCCATATAGCGCCTTTAACGGTGAAAGTCCCCTGTTCTGAAGCAAAAACCCGTGTCTTTACCTTTTATTACTGTACCATATTTCTTCATCTTCCAACTGATGATTGCATGATCACTTGCTGACAAGGGTTCCTATACTTTAAGTCTTGTGATGTCATCTGATTCGTTAATAATGGTGACGACGAGAATATTCTTACCCATAATACTTTCTCTAACATGCTAGCACAAATAACAATAATCTAGTTTATTTTTAAAAAAGGTTTTTTCCATGATGAGTTTCCCTCTCACTTATTGCAATCAATCTGGGGCAGATTAAAGTCATCCATAATATGACACTCGTGCTTGCTTGCCCATTTTATCTTCATGTAGAGACTCCCATGATACTCTTCACAAACTTACGGTCTGCAGATTACTCTCACTCTAATTATACTCTGTTTCTTCGAACTAACTCATACCATAAATTCAGACTCGGCAATAGCTCTTTTTGCGGTCAGGCTGCTTTTGATCAGAAGCATAAGCCCTCTCACCCCTTCTATCTTTTCTAAATACATTATACTGTACATACCGTAGTGGAACTCGTCATACATAATTCCCAGTGGCACTACGTTTCTGTTAGCTCTATTATATCAGCATTAATTGTCCTAACCAGAAGTTCAAATCTAGCCATTTTATTGGCAACACTCGTGACATTACAATAGACACAGTTAAGACTAAGTAATCTTTTATAGTTTATTACCCTGACTAAATATTTTTCTATAGTTTACTACCCTGATACACCTTTTGAAGTTATTTAGCATTAGTAGTGCCATATGATGCACTTTCCCCTTTCACCTATCCATTCACTCCAAACGTTTGTTCAGTTCTTTCTTGAATTTATTTAAGCTGTCAACTTCTACAATAACAGATGGAAGTTTGTTCCAGCAATCAACTACCCACTGGCTAAAGGCATGCGGGTAGTTCCAGCATGTCCCTCCTCAATTTGAATTTATGCCCCCTCAAGTGATTCGTTCTGAGCATTGAGCTTGCTCAAACCATTCAAAGCCTTATGTACCTAAACAGGATCACTTTGTAGGTGCCTAGTCTCCAGACGCTGCAATGTTCAGAACTTATGCCTTTCTTGGTAAGAGCATCCCTTTGTTATCCTCACTCGTTCCAGCAGCTCTACATTCTTCCTAAAATGAGGCCTTCAGACCTGTATGCAGTACTTAAGGTGTGGCCTGACCATTGCCTTATACAAAGAGATAATCACCTCTTTATTCCGGCTAGCAAAATTCTGTATATCATTCACATGCCTCTATGAGCTGCTCTGGTAGCCTGTCTACACTGCTCAGAAAACTTCATATCTAATTACACAATTACCCACAGGTCTTTTTCATTCTCCACTACCCTGAATGTAGTACCACACAGTTGGTACGTTATTCTGGGGTTACTGTTACCCATATGCAGTACCTTGTATTTGTCATTGTTAAACTTCGATTGCCACCTCTCAGCCCATCTGCCCAATTTCTAGATCTTGTTGCAGCAGCGTACCTTCATTACTGTCCTGCCGACCTCTGTATCATCTGCAAACATGGAAATTAAGCCTGATTATATCTTCATCAATATCATTGATAAATATAGAAAACAACTGGTTCCAATACCGAGCTCTTGCAGGGTTCCACTAATAACATTAGTGGAGTCCGCTAGGTACTCCATTAGTCCACGAAGAGCAATGTTATTGATTACCACTCTGTCTTCCCGCACTGAACTATCTCTTTATCCATAGCAGCAACCTGCCGTTAATGCCATATTGCTCCAATTTGTACAGCAGTCTTTTATGTGCAACAGTATTTCGGTTTGTATCCCAAGCTTTATCTTGACCCTCATTTCAAACGTTGCTACAATCAGACAATCTTATAAATGTAGGCTATTGCGGCAAGAATCAAGAAAAATTTAAAGACATCTAAGGTTTCGAGATGAGAGAAGGAAAGAGTTTTGAAAGGTTGCAACAGTTCACGTATTTGGAAATAAAAGCTAGAATAGCTTCCAGTAACCGGTGTTATCTTAACTAATAGAAACTACCTAGATCTTGTAGTGTTTCAAAGAAGTTAAAGTTCACCATTTACAAATCGATAATAAATACTAGTCGTTCTGTATGGTGCCGAAACGTGGGCATTGACGAAGAGAGATGAGAGCATGCTGCAATTGTAGGAGAGAAAGTCCTCAGGAAAATATACAGGGCAGTTATTGGGGATGGACAGTGAAGGATAAGAACAGAGAATTGTACCAGATTTACAAAGACACAGATTTGGTAATAGAAATAGGGAAAAGAAAACCGCGATGGCTAGGGCATGTGGAGAGGATGGAAGAGAATAGAGCTGCTATCTAAGTCATGCGCCAAAACCCCGATGAAAGACGAAGAGCAGGAAGACCACGAAAAAAATGGATCGACAACGTAGAAGATCTGAGAAGAATGGGAATCAAGAACTGGCGAAGAAACGCAAGAAGCATGAAAAAGTGTTCAGGAGGTCAAGGTCCTCTAAGGGTTGTAGCGCCAGGAGAGAGTCCTTCACGTACTACTATCTGCAAGAAAAAAATCATCACTACACGTTCATAAATATGTCATACAGTCATTATGAAAACTACTGCTTTCATATCAAGTCTTTCATTATTTTATCCACCCCCTGTACATGACTAACGAAAAATCAAGAAGAAATACTCTATCACCACCTAGCTGAAAATATCGAAATATCCTACTATTATCGGTAGTGTTATTATGTAACCATTCTCGTAACTTTTGAGTAGCACTATATATTATTTATAGCACTATTATTTATTGATTGATTTACAGTACTATGTATTATTCATTTAAAAATGGTGCTTAACTATTTTTTTTTAAATAAAATTCGGTTAAAATTAACCTATTAGGCCTTCCATTCCATATTGAAGTTAACTAGTTCTTTAGCTAACATACCCGTACATACTACTAGTTACTGTATGAGCCTGTAAGTCGTTACAAACTCATTAGCATTAGGCCTTTCATAACCTTAATCCATCTGAGTGTGAGACAGACGTATTGGTTTGTTTGTTGATACTTACTTGGGATCTAAACAGGAAAGCATGCACCAGACTGGAAAAAAAAAAAAAAAAAAAATCCCTACCTTACCTTCCCATATCCCCACTTAGAAGTATTACCCATGAGATCGTTTTTATCACTAATGGTTTCTGCACTGCTGAAGGTAAACTGGATCGTCTGAGTGATTGATAGTTCATGTTCCAAACATTTAGCATTGCTATTCATGGTGCATACTTTAGTCTTACATTACAACTCCTACTGTATATTTTCAAAGCGTCAGATGGCAACGAATAATGGGAAAATTGGCAGAATGAAAGAATACGGTCCAACACAAAGAGACAACAAATTAAGTTCAATGTTTTATGGTTTACCGAGCTGTAGCGGTTGTATTTCCTTTATTATGCAAAATGCACTCCAAACATGTTAAAAATAAACGTTCAAAATGCATTACTAAAATGATATCCAGCTATATTGTTAGCTGTCATTTTACATAATTACAATCAGTGGGTGCGACGTAGTAGTAGTAGTGGCATGTGATGCAAGAAAGCAAATGTATGAGCTTATGCAGCATCAGCCAAAAAAAAAAAAAAAATCACACCATTCCCTCCAAATGCCTGTCTAGTTCCTCCTTAAATTTATTCAACCTATCAACTTCCACAACGACAGATGGAAGTTTGTTCCAGCAATTAACCACCCGCTGGCTAAAGGCAAATTTCCGCACATCTATTCTACATCTGTCCTTTCTTAATTTGAATTTATGCCCCCTTAGGTTCGTAATCTGAACAAGTGGAAGGATCCCATCAGAATTCAGCGTGCTGAACCCATTCAAGGAGTTATACACCTCAATCAGATCACCGCGCAGGTGCCTAGTCTCCAGCCACTGCAATTTGCAGAACTTAAGCCTCTCTTGGTAAGAGGATCCCTTCATTCCCCTCACCAATCTAATCATATATACGGTGACAACCAACGCCTTTTTATCTGGGCACTATCCCACTCAGAGGCCATATATATTTAAGGTTTAAAACACAATCCATTAAAATATATTACTAACAGCAAATACGGTCTATTCTTATTTCTGAAACAAATTCACCAGATGAAAGTTTTTCTCAAGTACGAAAGACGTCATCAGTGAAAAAAAAAAATTCAACTTAAAGTAGAAACAGCAATGCTACTTATAAATTGAAATAAATATTATTTGGTCATAAATAATGATAAATTTAAGAATTAAATTAAAAAATAAATTATATAGACTTCTACTTATAGTGAAGAAGATTTAGTTATGTTTTTATGGCCTGTTAACCATCTTATCCAGTTTGACTATTCAAATCTGGTTACCTTAATTTTTAAAAATGGCTGTAGGTAAAAAGAAAAATCGCAACAAACTGTCTCTATCAAGTGGCGGCATTCGGGGAAGGAAATTTAAAAAACAAAAATCTCCAGAAAATTTCGTCACTTGATCCTTAAATCACTTATATCAATTTGAAATCCTTATCCTTTATTACACAGTTATACAGCCAAAATGACCAATCCCCATATCCTCACTTGATACAGTTATTTCTCAAATTAAAGATCTAGTATCTTTAATTTTCGCTCTAAAATGTACTCTTTAGGATTCAAAAGAATCTCTAAAGAAAATGGCCCGGTTTTCGGCATTAATGGGAAACATCCGTGTCAAAAACAATTACATGGAAAGTGTAAGTTTCTGAAAATCAAACTCCAAAGACCTAAAATTTTTCAGCATATCCGTGATTATAATTTAGAAAAAAAAATTGGATGTGCATATTTCCGAGAAGAAAATGAAGTTGAAGAAACTCATGGAAAAACTAGCTGAAATTTTATCACGTACACAGTTCAGCTGTAAGCTTTGCGATATTATCTTACAGACATAAAAGGATTTATTCTCGACTATTAAAACAAAAAAACACGCATCGTTTTGTTTTCTTTTTTTCTTTTCTTTTTTTTTTTTTTTTTTTTGAAACTGATATGAATATCCTGATGAGTTCTGCAGCTAAACTTTGTTTTCCATCTAGCGTTAATGAGGCTTACATTAAATTTAAATTCTTTGTGACGAGTTTTTTTTTTTTTCTTTAAACCAGCAGCTGATTCATGAAACTTGATTTATTAAATTGCTTTACTGAATACAAATTACAACAAAACTACTATTGGCTTTTGAATAAGCCAAATAATTAAATGTTGCCACTACAACGTGCTTTTACAATTAAAGCCTGTTATTTTTCGGAACAAGATTTTGTTGCCGAATATGATGGTACAAAAAAGATAAGCTGAAATACCGCTTTTTTGTTGTTTTTCAATGATAAAAAATAACATTTTGTTTACATAGTTTATACAATCCAGAAACAACACACCTGGTTAAAAGTACGGTAAGCGTCGAGACTTCGGTCCCACCGTATCACCGACCAGACATCGCATCGAATTTCAATAAATTCTGGTGAAACCGGCGTGTAATGGTCTCCTTATCTTATCCGAGTGTAAGTGAAGCATCATTATTCGATAACGAAGTCTGTCCTGCAGTATGGTATGGACGCATTGCAAAATGGGACGGAAATGGAGTCGGAGTCAATTGTCATTTTTTCTAAATCGCTTAATTCATTTAACAAATGGAGGGTGATATGGTTCCATGCCGAGATCTTTACTAATCTTTCGTTGTGACTGTCCAAACTCCTGTTCCTGTGACCATTCCCAACGTGATTTTCTCCGTCGCACGATTCAGATGCACTCTATGCCAACACACTGATTTTTCTCGCATTCTCTTCACCGTAACTGTTCGTAAAGGAGCCGGTCTCAAACTATTTCTTCTCCCAGCGTAATACCGTATATTCGTTGGTGGTGGTGGTGCTGCTTTATAGAACCACTCTGAATATCATGGTTTTCCTGATACGAGGTCCTTTCGTCAGCCCAATGTGCTCACCACTACCTTTTCCTCCTGAAATTGGCCGGCCATTGATTACAGAAGGTTACACGTACAAGTATATGCAGTTCAGAGTTTAGGCAGTCTAAGGCCCTGACGCACACATCCCAAAAATAAGATCACGGGGACTGTGAGGCAATATTAATTGCATTTTTCAGGAGCCCGCGGTGATCTTGAGGCTCTGAAGCAACTTCACCAACGCACCTCGTCCAATGCGGCGTTGAGTATAAAATTCTGTTCTTTGATAGACAGAAATCCATGTAATTGGATACAAAGCAGGTAAAATTGTCGACGTTATCATGAAATATTCATCACATATGAAAAGAAATGGACAAGATTCAAAATTCAAACACCGAAGAGTGTACCATTTCCACCCCTATATAAATATGAACTTCTTTCAAAGAATGAAGAAAGTTCATACAAGTAAATATTTTCAAAACTGATTGTTTCCTTTATTCTCTAAAGTTGACAATTACATTTTACATCTTATTATGCAGATACTGTATATCGAAATATCAACAGTAATTGTTATTTTTATATCATTTAATGAATAGCGGAGAAATCTGAAGGGACAAAATCTGCTGCAGAATTGTGTGACTGTACCCTTTATTTGTTGAGAATTTTAAAAAGGTACCTATTCAGAGAATGATCTATTTTGTATATAAGATGGTAGAAATCAATCAATCAGACAGCAATCCCTGGAAATCAGTATGAGTGCAAGAGATGATCTCAATGAGGGCAATGGAATGCACCATCAGTACGTACCCCAGCTATCTGATGCACTGATTAATACAATGGTGGTCGTCTGATTCAACCAGAGATGGAAACTTTGGTAATTAGGGGTAGACGGTGGAGGTGATGAACCTTTTAATAGTGACAGGATGTCGGACGTGTAGCAGCTGCTGCTTTGAGATCCACCGTAGACGAGAAAATCTGGTACTGATTTTGTAAATCTGGTTGACAAAGGACATCTTTTGGTCAAACAGAACGCCAAGGTCTGTGTGCGAGAGTACAAGGTTTGATGTCAAAATTTGCAGACAATGTAAAGATAGGTAGAGTCGTTAATGATCAGTGCCAAGCAGAGTTCGTTCAGAATAATTTGAACAGACTTCAAAAATGGTCAAAAGTAGCAGCTATATTTTAATGCAGCAAAATGCAAGATTTTACACTTGGGAAACAGCAACCCCAAAATAAATTATAGGCTTAGTGGGTTTGAATTATAAACATTAGATTTAGAAAGGGATCTGGGAGTTATAATACGGGCAGATATAAAGCTTTCTGAACTGTATAAACAGGCAGTCAGGAATGCCCATGGTATCCTGTCAATGATTTATCGAAAGTTATCCTGTAGAGAAAGAGAAGGAGGTCATATTCCTACTGTATAAAGCAATTGTAAGACGACATTTGGAATACCGTGTTCCAATATGGAGACCTCATCTGAAAAAAGACTGAACTTCTTGAAAGGGTCCAAAGACGAGCAACTAGAATGGTCAGTTCGGCAAAAGGACGACCGTAAGAAGAAAGACTCCGATTATGTGAGGCTACAGAGCTTGGCAACTAGGCACCTTAGTGGTGACCTGACTGAGGTTTATGCGGCTCTGAGAAAGATTAGTAAAATGAATGAAGGCAAAATTTTCGCTGTTATAAAAGAATTCCAGAACTAGAGGCCATAAATTCATATTACAGGGGTCGAAGTTTAGATTTGATTATAGGAAGTTTTCTTTTCGCCAGCGAGTCGTTGAATGCTGGAACAAGTTACCCTCGCAGGCAGTTGAGGCTGACAGTTTAAACAAATTCAAAGGTCACTTGTGTGAGGAGGGAATCGCATAATTTATATTTTCTTATCTATTTGGTGGTTGTTTTTTTTTTCCAGTGCAGCAAAAGACTGTGGCTTCCTTGCACTATATGGCGAAAATACTATTAATATCTTTATTACATTAACTGATGCTTTCTGTCCAAAGAGCTACAAAAATCTCAGATAAGCACATTCCATCAATACATTGGTCTTGAGCTAAATGCTGAAAAATCTGCCCAGATGACGTTTACAAAGAGGAGACGAATAAATGCAATGCACATCTCTATAAATGGACACCAAATTAAACTTGTCAACTGTCACAAGGACCTAGGTTTGGTCTGGGATTCGAACCTCTCTTTTCTGGAGCATTTCAAGGATGCAAGAAACAAATTCTTCGCAGCCCTTTGGTCTGCTGGACAGGAACTGGTTGGTTACGGCAATAAGAAACTAATAACTAGGTTTGTCCGAACTTGTGCGGTACCGGTGGCACTCTACGCATCGGAAATCTGGTCCTCTGCCTCTCCGACAGTTCTTGGGGACTGAATATTGGCTTCTGCGATCACTCAATAGGACTTCAGGACATCCCCTTACTATCTCTAGGGGTATACTACATTCGCTGCATGGAATGATCCCTTGGAAACAAATCATCACCACTCAACATAATTACCCTCTCCAAACTCATTTCGGGTAGACTGGATGCTCCTAACATCGATAGCCTTATCAGCCTGCCCACGAAGAACAGCAGAATAACTAACCGGCAAACATCTTTGATCAGACCTGCCCTCAACCAAATCAGTTTGCTCAGCCATATGTTCCCAGCAAACACGACTGGACTCCTCACCGACCAGAATATCAACCCTGAGACCTTATTTCCGACACACTCCTGCAATTTTAGATCTTTCATATCACCATCGCTTTACGTGGCTACTGTGTTGGAGGATGATATGGGCTGCTTCTGTACCTGACAGCCTGCAGCATCTTCTCGGCATCTGCGCTCCTCTGTTCCTGAGAGCCTGCAGCATCTTCCCGGCATCCCTGCACTCTTCTTGGACAGACGCTGAACGTATTTAAAGTAATATGTCGGACCTAATCTGTCTTAACTTCTGTAATTAATTATTGACTTAATCTCTGTATATTTTATTTTACCCAATATTGATATTCACTTTTATAATTATGTTACTCTCCTAGCATTTTATTGCTGTCAGGGCGTAGATGTAATTTTTCTTTACCTGAATAAATAATGATGATTATGGCAAATATAATCCGGTAAACTACCTTATTCAATATTAGACAACGAGAAACGGGATCTTTTATTCACGGTGCTAAGTTCGCTAAAGAAATGAAAGCAATATATCTAATTTTCGATTAGTTATCATTGAACAAACATTATAGTCAGTGTATTCAATTATTAACTAACTATTTGTTTATTAAAAAGAATGTTAATTTTTTTTTTGCTGTCTTTAATCGCCAATTAGCAATTATTCTATCTTAATATTTCTGTTAAATTTCTACTTTCATATCGGAAATTTATTGTTTTATATTATGCTTTATTCTACACATCTTTTTAATTTCTAAAAGTGACGGTTTTATGCTTTTTATTTAATAATTTATGGTGTACGTGTCCTGTACGACTTCGTACTTTGTTATCGGGTATAGCCAGTTATGTGCACTATATATGCATTAAATAATGTGTTTATACATAAATATATTTTTTGTTGTTTTTCATAATTCGCGTTTATCTTGTAGAACGTCACTGTATTTCGAAAACTATCTTTCCTCATCAACACTGTTCGTTGGAACTGATAAACACTGGAGCGCTACTTATGATAGCCCAGGAAACCGTTCTTTTTGAGACAAGCAAAACAGAATTAAGTTGTCAGTGGTATCCAATTCCTTCAGTTTCTGCATTGCATCAGTTTCGACTTTTAAGCTGTTATCGTCTTCAAACATGGATATATTATTAAACACGATATTATCCACGTCACTCGCAAAAATATGTAGTCACCTGAGTTGGTCCGATCAACAGCCTGATATTCATTAAAGGAATAACAGCAAAAAACAAAAGACAGTTATTAATATAAAATAAAATAAAAAAACGCAATTGGATCGCACCATTATCAGCGTGCTCTCAGAACTGATTACTCTCAGAAACAACCAGTTACTGAATAAAAGAAAAATTATATATAAATTAACCACTAAACGTTAAAGTGCAACTTTATTATTATTATTATTATTTTTTTTTTTTTTTTGCTTGTATAACCATTTTCCCTGGAAATTCTGTGATCTACTAAGACCCCAAGTATTACAGGCAAGTCGATCACAATATATTTAATATACTCGATTACTACATGATACGCTGGGATCTATGATCTATTTGTTTAAAACAGCACGAAAATTTGAAACAAAAAAATTGTGATGCCACAATATTTCAGGGAAAAAAAATTACATATGTATATTTATAGAAATTTAGAGAAACAGCCAAATTCGTGAAACCTTCACTGTTCTAATCACAGATTTGTCCCGGATAGGATAACCAGATTTTCTGGATTAAAACAGAGACAAAACAAGTTATGAAGATGAGAAAAAAAATCGGGACAAAACGAACTCTGAAGAAGTAAAATCGGGACAGTTCCAAGACCGATCTGCAAAAGCCAGTGTGAGATGTAATTTTTTACTGCCCTAGCTTTCCCAGGAGAAGTAACATTAGAGTTTCTAATATTATTTCATATGACTGCACAAAAATATCTGTAATTTTATTTTTGGTTCAAGTAAAATTATCAATCAACTTTAGGAACACAAAAATCATAATCCAGCTGCAATTATCATGTTTTATATAAGGAAACGTTAACTACAGGAACCCAAAAATCAAAATACATTTTAATTAAAAAATACTATAGATAATCCGTTTTCATAAGTATAAGCAGCGTCCTCTACTAGATTGTATCTTATTTAGAAGTTTAATAACGAGGTTTCAAATTCCTAACAAGTCAATTTGCAATCAGTTGCTACTTGCAGAATCCTTCTGATGTGAAAACCGAACTTCCATTCCATTTCGCTCTCTGCCCAGTGTACGTTCAAATAAAATATTATTTCCACATTGGTTTGATGTTAAGCAACGGAAAGGGAAAAAAAAAAAAAAAAGTATTGCCACAACTTCAGGTCTTCTGATTATGGAAAAGGCTTGATTTCGAATTTCGTCTCGACAAGAGAAACTTTCAACTTTTTTTCACAATATTGTCGAGTTACTCGATCTATAGTGCATGATTTTATCGGGTTTCTCGTCCAGCAAGCCGTACAGATACAATATACTAAAGCCTTAGAGTCTTAGTTGCTTTGACACTTAATACATGCCACCATCTTCTTAATATTGCGTTATTGGATCACATTTTTAAAAAATAGCACCCGTTTTCCCAGCAACGCTAAGAAAACTGAGTGAGAAAAGCTCGACAACACTTTTTGTAATTCTTCATTGGAATAATGTTCGGTTAAAAAAAAAATAGATTTCAGTGTAACCCCAGCCCATGTTAAACAACCCTTTATATCAGCACAAGTACCACTACTTAAAAATGTTACGCATACTGTGCATTCAACTTCGTCAATGAGACGATCTTTTTGTTTGTTTTCCAATACTTTGCGCATTGTTCCTTATAATCACATTTACGCATTGCATTCTTCTGAACAGTTGATAGAGAAGAATAAAATATTCGATGCTTTACTGTATAAATAATTATAAAATACTTCTGCTAGCTTGATTATTTAAGGCAGGAGTGGCCAACCCCACCACTGACGCGGCTCACCTCCCGATGTGAAAAATAAACAAATAAATAAAATAAAATAAAGGTGTTGTAACACTATTTTTTGATAAATTATGCAACCGATTTGAAAAATCAGCAATGGAGCCGAACGAATACCGCAGAATGTTTCACGTTGGATATCGCGTCATGTCTCAAAAGGAGTAAAATTTTTGCATTGAAAAAGAACAACACGATGTAAATAAATAGTGCATGAGCAAGCTAATATCGTTAGTATTGATGTTTTAATTTTGGGAGGACAAATAAAGATTTATTTATTTATTACACTGTTTTCACACTTCAACAATGTTAGATGTAAAATGCATGAGTTGCTAGTCCTTATAGCAGTTTCGCCACTTGTCACTCGTTGAACAGGTCGGCGTCCGAGTCGGTTGTTCACTGGAGGAAATTCGAAAAGCTTCTTTAATCCGGGCTGTAATTAGCTGATCTCAGGCGGAGGGAGTAAGGGTTTTTTCCGTGACTCTATAGACATAATACACACTGGCCCAATATCGGGTAAGCGATAATACGCCTAAAACCGTAATAAATATCAACACAAAGTGTTGATATTTATTACGATAACGTTAAATGCTATGCTTGCTATGCTAAATTATTAATTTTATCTTTATATAAAAATCGAGACAAAACATAGTCTCCAAAACATGTTTTGGGGATGGGGCGGGGTGGACAAGGACAATACGCCCAAAATCCAGACAGTCCCGGAAAAGCTGGATGTTTGGTCACCAAAGTCATGGATAATGGTAGTGTTAGTTGTAGCATCTTGAATTCCTGAAGCTGATGACAGCAAGTGTTATTTCCAAGATCAGCTAAACATTAAAATAATTACTCGGATTTGCAGTTTTTGTTTTCTGTTTTTGTTTTCAAACAAGTGTTTGTTTTCATGTTTTTAAACATGAAGGAAAAAGTACGGCGAATAAACGCATGCTCTCTACCGTTATTGGCAAAGTGTTCTTTTTATGCAAACTTTACATTGTGCATATGTTATTTGAGGTGGTTCGAACATTTATGAACGTACCTGTATGCATTACCCATGCATAGAGAAACTCCTTCAGTTATGAACTTGAATTTTATAGAATAACGTCAATCAGTTGTCCAACTGGCCTCTGCTGTCTTGGCACCGCAAGTAATCAAACCTGTTATGAGGTGGTCTTGGCAAACTAGTTAATGCGATGAAGCTTCAATCTTCTTGTCTGAAGTGCGACATGTCATTGGTTCGTGGTGCCATCTGTTGTCGGCAAAGGTGATTGTTCTGGAGATTGTTTTTTGGTCATCTTCAATGTTTGCGAAGGTGATGAGAGAAGAGGAGAGACGTTGAAGATATCTGATTGAAGCTCTTCATCCACTTGGAATCCATCTAGTGCCTCATCGTGTTTTGAAGGTTTGGTGTGCAGAGGTTTATATGATATACCAACTACGCTAGACAATTTTACAGAACTAAGTTTGCAATTGATTTGGTTGGCTCGGATTTCAGATTTTCCACATTACAGATAAAATTAAAATTAGAAGTGATGGACTTTTTTTGTTGTTTCACTGCTATCGACAACAAGAACAACAAAAAAATTATAAATCCTTCGATTTTGAATTTTCTTTCGAGGTGAACTGAAAACATTGGATAACTGTTTTCAATTCACCGCGGATGTGAAAACACGCAACGGAAATGGCATCTCCCCAGTTAAGGTGATGCACGAGAGTCATTTCAGCAGAGCCTTGTATAACAGCGTCAGTGTAATAGTTTCACGAATGAATTCCGACAGGTGGAACTAGTATCCACTGTCTATTATACGAGTATAAAATGGTTCAAGGCGAACCTATATTTATTGTTTGAGAGCGGGTTCAGACTATTTTTCTATAGAGGGATCGAAGGAGCGATATAACGATAATGGTAATAACACTGGACAGTAATTGAACATTAAGCTCGAATTTTTAACACGCTTTAATATAATTCACATACAACACAAATAGTTAGAATACAACTTAATATCATAAAACGCAGTATTCTTCCGATTTACTCAGGCTCTAGTGGAAGGGCAATCACACCTCCTGGGTCCTCCGCTACTCAATCCTCAGCTACCTTTCATAAAAACTGAGTTTCACGAACACAGATATGCAAACAATGACAAATACTAGGAAAAACTCCATGACAGTAGCATAACCTGTTGAAGGAAGGCTTAAGGGTGCATGCCACCCCATCTCATCCCAGAGAGTAACTGCATGTAGATATGAAGGTGATTCATTTCATACGTTTGACGAGTTAAACGTATGAAATGCATCACCTTCAGATCAATTTGATCTGGTATCACATGTATTACACAGGGTCATTATATGCTAAGCCGCAGGCTTTATTACATCGAAAACATTCCGAACAGCTGCACCGTGGCGTCATGGAAGCTGCCGACAAACTTTTATAATCATTGGACTTATCCTCACACGATTACTGTTTGTTCGTGCGGGCGAAGGAGCCACTTCAGGAATGGTGGTTTCAAATCTTCAGACTTTGTTGCCACTGCTGTAATGGATCATTACGTCGTTTGAGCAGCAGATTACAGAGCTGAGACTGATCGTCTGCCTCACCGATGGCAAATACGATGATTAGGGGAGAGATGGAGACTGCTATGGCATATCGTTTTTATCGATTGCTTGTGTCTGTGGAGTGTACCGAAAACACACATGGAATTCTGAGATGAACATGTAGGTTTTTAATTTGTCTTTATGTTTTTTTTTTTTTTTTTTTTCTGTAATGCTTATTTGTAGCATATTAACGTGTTGGAATGTTCGTTGACCAAGAGAAAATTAAACTGTGGAGTTTTTTTTCTAAAAAAAAAAATAAAATAAAGCATCTCTATTCATCAATACTCCGTATTTCTCTGATTGCGCTATTTCCAAATAAAATAAAATCAATTATAGTTTCTATTACAACACATTACATTCCTTAATTCTTCGGTTATATTACGCTTTGTGGTTGAAAAATGTTTTTAAATTATTAAAGATTAATTTTAATTAATTTCGTTCGTCAGATAAAGGAATGAAGCTGGCACATACAACATACATTCAGGTGGACATTTTCTTAAAATTTTATTAATTATATAAGATTAAATCTACTCTTATGTGTTCCACTGCAGGCAATAGCATAACTAAGAATTCTTTTTTCCTGCACTCTTTAAAATAACCATATAATATACCAACCATCGGGACCCCTAAACTCTTCACACTCCTCTCTCCCCATTTAAGAAATACCTAGCGGAATGATAGTATTGCCAGCGGTAGGGGAGGTTCTCTTTTCAGCGACCAGTAACTAATTAACCATCTTTGTTTATATCCACCACCTTTTGTTTTCCGTTTCTTTTTCTTCTTCTCTTTATTCTGTTTTCTTTCCTGCCTTGCTTTATACTAATACTTTCTCTTCTTTTTCATTTTACTTTGCATACACCCTAGGAGCTCACATCTGGATATCATCATTCTTCTCTTTCTTGGTGATTCCTTTCTACTTCTGATTCTCTCTCTCTCTCTCTCTCTCTCTCTCTCTCTCTCTCTCTCTCTCTCAGGGTAATTCAGAATTTTTTTTTTTTTAGCTGGTGCAGTATAAGCCTCAGGCTCCCCTACACCATATGGCTAATAATAATAATTACACTACTCTAGTGTTTTCTGATGGCTGGGTGGGTAAAGTGCTTGCCTGTAAACCCAAAGGTCGCGGGTTCGAATCCCGCCTCGGGCTTGGATCAAAGTACTGCAAAAACCTTGGGAGGTGCATTATGGCCACAGAAGCGCCAACAACTACCAAAAATAAAAAAAGTGTTTTCTGATATGTATGCTGGGTAGATGGGCACGAAGTCACCTGTGCTATCTCTTCTGTTTCTTCCCTCCTGTTTTCTCCTCTTCCCTTCTTTACTTTGTTCACCCAGGGTCCTCAGCTGGATATCATCATTCTTCTTTACTTTGTAAAGAAGTATATACAGTACATGGTTGAAGAGTTAACACTTCGGGGGCTAGTTAGTAGCTTCCTTGCCCTTGTCCACGTGCCAGGGATGGTAACTAGTTTGTTCCAGCTTGCTGGAGTGGACTAGGCGAAGTGCCCAGTCATACAACACAACCCAACACTATACTACGGTGCATATACAGTACACTACATTGATTGGCCTTTACCTGTACTGTATCTACACATAATAACGCGTAGTTACCATATAAATAATAAATAAAAATAAATAATAATAAAACTATTTATTCCTTGCACTTCGTTGATACTATCAAGATTTTAGGGGAGCTACGATAGGAATTTTCAAATTCCTGTCGTAACAATCATATTGAAATTTGGATTGTTGTTTATCAAGGAATTCTGAAGCCATCCCATTCTTCTTTTTCAAACTGCTCATCCAATATCCTGATCTAATATGCTCAGACTCCAAAGAGAACTTTCTCAGAGGCAAGAACTCGAAATTTAGTGCAAATGCACTTGAAGCAGTTTAAGCATTCTTATTTCATGCTCTTACAAACTGGTTCATCAGATACAGCTTTATGTGAAGTGAAGTAACCATCCTTAGGACCAATCAACCAATTTTTCACGAATATTTTTCTATTGAGGTGTATAAGGCCTTGAATGGGTTGAGCAAGCTGAATTCTGATGGGATCCTTCCACTTGTTCAGATTACGAACCTAAGGGGGCATAAATTCAAATTAAGAAAAGACAGATGTAGAATAGATGTGCGGAAATTGGCCTTTAGCCAGCGGGTGGTTAATTGCTGGAACAAACTTCCATCTGTCGTTGTGGAAGTTGATAGGTTGAATAAATTTAAGGAGGAACTGGATAGGCATTTGGAGGGAATGGTGTGATTTTTTTTTTTTTTTTTTTTTTTTTTGGTTGATGCTGCATAAGCTCATACACTTGCTTTCTTGCATCACATGCCACTACTACTACTATCAGACTGCATCCGGATGCCCACAGCTTCTTCCACTGCTAACTTCCCAAACAGCTTTAGTATAGTAGCGGAAAATAAAATCCCCACAATATAATCAGGAGGGTTCTCCTTGTAGAGAAGGGAAATAAATTCTTAACTTAAAGCGAAACGTGTTTGATATTTCAGGGCAATTGCAAGATATTTTTTTTATGATGTTTCATTTTTTATGACATTTATGCAGCTATTTGGGAATCTTTCCCACCATTCCAGTGCAGAATCCCACCTTGATGTCCCTAGAATATTTTTATATTTAAGAGTCGAATTCGTCTAGTGTCAGAGGCGCGTGCAATCATTACCCCCCCCCCACACTTTTTTTTCCTTTTTTTTAAGTCTGTTGCCTCCACTGTGTTGTTAATAAAACCTCGCTTATTTTCTCTGAAATAATAAACGTGTAGTTACTGTCGAGTTCTCTGTTACTTTAAAAATTATACAAATAAATATTCGAAGGAATAATAATCCACTGGTGCGAAGCTACAATGTAACGCAAGGCCAGAAATAGCAAATGTTTAAATTCATTTCGAAATATAACACGGCATGTTTGTAACTGAAACAGAATTGGAATACGGAAGCATCATATTTATCAGACATAAACAACATTCGTTCGTGTTGCAATAACAGCTGTGTCGACACTTTTAATAGGATGTTTCTAGAAAATGCCGATCCTCCCAACGGATATTATATCAGAATAGAAACTTGAAAACTCATGCGATTGACAAACGGAAAAGTTTCGTAACAAAATGTACACAATTACAAAAACAGGGCACTACTACATTATTACACTTAATGTGGTTAAATACAAGTAGTGCGCAATAGAAGCACGTTTTGAACGAACTACGAAGAAAGGAAAGAAGGTTTGAACGAATTACGAGGAAAGGAAAGAAGGTTTGAACGAACTACGAGACAACGCGTCGTGTAGACCCTCCCTTTACGTTAATTAATTAATATCAATTCTTGGGAAAGAATTATTCCTCGTATTCCGAAACTTCACTATCTTCTGTTTACAATTCCATGGGCATGGACAAGGATATTCACTACTTACCTTGCAGGAATAGCAGATATATTTACTACCGCAAATTGGTAAACAAAATCCTAGGATTTATCGAATTTCAGGCTCTGGCAGTAATATATATATAAATATTAATGCTTTTTAGGAAATTTGAAACTCAGGATCTCGCGCTATTTCAAGAATATTTCCCTATTTTGTAGTATTCACGTGTATTCGAACATACAACGATAGTGTCTCTTAACTCGCGTGCTGACGCGTGTTATGGTCAGTATATAATAATAATAATTCCTAAATTTTATTTCATGGCATGAATTTAGTAAATAAAGATATTTCATATCTTTATTTACCAAAATGTAAAAAATAGCTAACATTCAGTTTTTTTTTTGTTTTTTTTTTCATAACTCGAATAGCCGTTCTCTGCATGGATTATGTCCATGTATTGCGTAATTGGCATAATTAGTCAGTAATATGGGTAGCATGTGATCGAGAAAAGTGTATAGGTTTTGAAGCATGGTGCCCGGATAAAATTGCATAATTGTCATATTTGTTGGTGGTTTTTAGGAACGTCAGCGACTTAGGCCATTTTTGTAAGTACAAGTGTATGATTACGGCTGATGTGTACGTTGTGCGGTAGAAAAACGGGAATAACTCACAGGAAACGCTATTTCCTTTTGAGAATGGCTAACTACAGCTCCAACTGAAAAAGGCATTTAGAAACTCCTACGGACTCGAACCCAGATCTATTCAAGCGAGTGACGAAACCACTATACTGTGACGTGACGGAGGTCTATGTATTGTGGAGTAAGGTGTTGTTAATATGTGCAGTAAGGCGTTGTTAATTACTCAATATATACCTTGCGTTCTTTATTTTCTCAATTATTATTTATTTTATTTGCCATTGTAGTGTTTGGTTTCATTATTTACCTAAACCTAATGAATAGCAAATAAATGTTTATTTAGTTTTCACAGAATTCGCGTCTTTCCTTCTGATCTTTAGACTTTTTTTTTTTTTTTTTTTAAGTTGTTTCATCAGTGGTCGCTTAACTCTGAATCGCTTGCGGTGGCGCAACTCTGTTAAAATTAGTGACTGTGTGTCTAGTAGCAAAAGTCGGCTATTACCATTATGACATCGACTCCTTAAAATGCGCAAAAATAAATAAATAACAAACAAATTAAAAAATAAAGTTGATTAAACAGAGGCAAATAAAAATAAAGTAGATTAAACACAGAGGCGCATGCACAGAGGCGCGTGGCACCATGTCATATGACATGGTGCCACGGCTACATAACTATCAAGTTAAGTAGTAAAATGCTGTTTGATTATAACATCGAAATTCAGTCTAGGCTTATTTCTCAATAGGGGTTATAATGCACGTCACTTTTTTTTTTTTTTTTTTTTTTCTTTTACATTCTTTGTTTGTCCAATATGATTTACTTAAAGATGTAAACAAAGTTAGAGTACAAACCGTAAACAGATCTTTGGTTATGACGTTGGGAACTTTCCGTTCAGCATCAAAATGGAAAAGTACATGTTTGGAAATACCAAAATCCACAGTGTTTTGAAACGTTATCAAGGATATCCACCAGAAATGTAACAAATAATGAGAGTAGGCCACCCATCAAGTCAACTTATAAATAGATTAAGATGGGTGGGGGAAAACGGAGGAGCATCGGTGAAATAAAAGAGCACTAAATTCGATTCTGTGTGCATCAGTATCATTTAATTATATTCATAACGGTATTTTCTTTTTGTTCAAGCAAAGAGAAAGTAACATCCATCCATAAACGTTATCAATAATCTAAGATTGAGAAATTGAAGCAAAACCATCAGTATATATTGGAATTATCAGATAATTTAAAATGCAGAAATCTATAAAAACTATCTATAAAAAAACAAAGCCAGAAATGTCACAATACAGATATTTCTTAATACATTTAATCTCTCGCATACCATCAAGAGTACAGTACGGAGAGGCACCAGAAATGCAATTTAAAGCTGTCCAGAACACGGAAAATGCACAGAACTATGAATCAGGTTTTCTCCAGAACAGACATTGCAGGAAGTGTGGGCGAGTTGAATGGTTTAAAACTGCAATACAGCATAAGTATCAGACTCAAACTGCATTTTTCCTGACGTTTATGAAAGAAGGATGCAATTCTGAACCAACTGATGAACACAGACCGGACATCGACGGCAGAGGGCTTAGTGGATATGTGGAATTGTGTATATGTATAGGGCGGCACCAGGGACGTCTGTTCAACTGGGTCTCGTGTCTCTGTGAAGAACAGAATCAATTGTAAGAGGACCAGAAATATGTTGGCGTACGTTTGTGTGTGTTCTGTTATGTTCTGGCCTCTTGGCCACCCAGAAGCATCCGTCATCTGGACAGATAATTCTGGGTACTCGTCCACACTACGGGAAGGTGGACCAGTTCCAGTAGAGCATGTACTGTCTCAAAAGAGATAGTACGTGCGTCTCAACAGTAGTCTCAAAAGAGACAGAGGCTTAGTTCAGGCAATTTCAGCTGCACTAACCTCCATCGCGCACATTGGCGCTTCGAAAAAAAAGTTCAGATTACAGCACACATGTGACAAACGATGGTTCGGTCGAGACACGAAAGGTATTTTCATGAGTAAATACAAAAGTACAGGAAATGGCAGAAAACCAGATCGCTATTTGACTACACAGATCACAAGATATAAAAAGTCACGTTTCTTAAAATGAAAAAGCTAGCACATCACCGAATTATGAAAGGTAGATTGTCACTATCTAGAAGGACATATCCAATGCATCGCAAAGACGTGAAACTAGATACAAATTTGCTTTAGAAATGAAAGTCGCAAAGTCTTCCACATGTCATTTGATCAGGCTAATACGAGTCTTGTTTCTTCTTGGAGCCAATAGGCCAGAATTTTCCCTCAATCCACCTAGATCAGGAGAACCCGATTAAGGTTTGTTTGTTTTGTTTGTTTGTTTGGGGATTTTTTTGGCGCATGGGCGTCTATGGCCATAATGCGCCATACATAGGTTAGTATTTATGCTATTTCTTTATGGATCGAGAGTCAGGAAACTGATTGTTGACTAGCTAAAGGAGGTGGTATACATTGATTGCTTTGGGAAAAGTAAAAATCTTTGCGACATCTGTTTTATTGCCCAAAAGTGAACTAAGCGTTAGTGGTTCTTCAGTTGTGGCTGGATTGAAGTGATTCTGGCGTTCTATTGCAAATTTTGTGCATTCCACAAGGATATGTTTCACCGAAAGCACTGTTTTACAGTGATCACACTGGGGGTGAATCTCCCCTCTTAAAAGGTAACCATGAGCAATATTAGTGAGACCTATACGGAGACGAGCTAGTATTACCTCCTGTTGTCGAATTGCACTGAGGCTTGAAGGCCATTGCTCAAGATTTGGCTTGATACTTCGAAGCTTATTTTCAAGTTGGTTTTGCCATGTTGATTGCCACTGGTACATGCATTTTTCCTGTATTATTCGTCTATAATCTTGATGTGGAACTCTCCACTGTACATCAGGTGGTAAGTCGGCCGCTTTTGTGGCATTGTCGGCTAATTCATTTCCTGGAATTCCCATATGTCCTGGGACCCCGATTAAGGTGATTAATAAGCGACCCCATAAGGCAAACGCCGGCCCAGATGGCTTTCCGTTATTCATGGCGAAGTTGTGCGGTGTATTTATAATAATGTGTTTATTAAGATCCGAAACAGGTATTATACAAAGCCAGTTCCCAAAAATACAAACACGAAAGACCAGAAAGACTTTCGCCCGATATCAATATGGCACAAGCCGACCGGGCTAGCCAGGTGGGTTAAGCGCCTGCCTGGCAACCCAAAGGTCGCGGGTTCGAATCCCGCCTCGGACTTGGATATCACGATGGTGCCGCACCTCCGGTTACGGTTGGATTTCACGGCCACGATACACGAAGGAAGCGGGAAAAAAACTGGTTCCTTCATGTATTGCTCACATCATACGAAATAAAAATACGGCACATAATCTTAAAAATATTTGAAAAACTAATCCACAAAACAATAGCAAAACCACTCTTTTTGCACATCAGCAAACACATTTTTATACAGTCATTAACAGGATATCTATCACCCCTAATCTTCTTATACAAGTTCTAGAGTACGCTGAACACAAAATGCTAACGGAATGTCACATACCTAGAAATAGTTCGTCCTTAACAAGGCTTCAATACCGACTCTATTTTGAATCCCTGACGAATTCTATAATTCATTATAAAAAACAACACAATAAAATAAAAATAACTACCTAAAAGCACTCAACTATTTTACTATACCTGACAGTCATTCACCAAGAATACCAATTGGATTTCATCTTAACTAGAGGGACTCCTCTCTCCAACCCTATTTGCATTGGCATTACAGCCACTTACTTTACTTCACCTTTCTTTACTTCACATTAGGCTTGTCTCTTACGTTGATGATAAAACTTTTTTAAAGTCTTATATGTAAAATATCCAAGTCAAATAAGTAAAATATCCAAGCTTGGAAAATATGCGAAGTAAACTCTTCCGTCAATTGACGGAAGAGTTTACTAATAAGAAACAACGAAATGATGTTAAAGTGTCCATCAATATAATTTGTTAAACTTGTCAAAACCCACAAAGACACATCACAACTGAGAAGCAGCTGGTCAACATGACATCGTTACGATGTGCAGTACATTCCCGGAGAACATTATTGAAATGTATAATTCTTTAAATTTTGAAAGGATTGTCATAGACAGGATGTACAAAAACACCATGGTAGCTGAACTGTATAAAGTGATAACATTTTAATTTACTAGTAACCAATAAATATGAGACTTTTCTTTTGAAGCCGATGTATTTTTATAAGATGTATTGTTAAACCAGTATCAGTTGATGTTATGTATTTAATAAGATGCCCTGCTAATCAAACAGGCTTCCAGGGGTAACGTTAATTAAAATTAATAAATAATAAGCTTTGGCAAAACTTTCGTTCCTTGACGATGCAAATAGGGTTGGAGCGAGGACTTCCTCTAGTTACGATGAAATCCAATTGGTATTCTTGGTGAATAGTTAAGTACCTTTAGGTAGTTACTATTATTTTTTTTTTTATAATGGGGTATTCGTCAAGGATTCAAATGAATGAAAGGTTTTTATTCAACACAATGATTTATCTTCATAAATCATTCAAGGGCTGACCTGTAAATCGTTAAAAATTCCAATTGTGTCCACAAGGAACATATGATTGAGGCGGTTTATTTGGTTGAGAGAGAATCGAACCATTAATGTTTGCTGCTCTGTGATCCTGCTGTTATTCTTAGGAAAGATGATAATATGGCTATTTGGTTTGTCAAATAATAAGTTTAGAGAAGGTAATTATATTTCGAGTTGTGTTGATCAGTTTCCATGAGATCATCCCACGCAGCGATTATAGGATAACCCTAGGGATATCGTTACACAGGTTTACACATAATACAGTATAAAAAATAAGATATCTCTATACATATGCAAAAAAGAAGCAGACGCAGACTAGTGAAATAAGCGGAAGCGTCTCGTTGAAGTCGTTTATCATCACCACAGCTGATGTTGATTTAAAACGATATGAGTAATGCTTAGTGCACAATATCCTTTTCAAATAACCTTGAGAAGGATAAGAGAACAGATTTACAAATTCTTAAACAGTTATCTGATGTATTTCAAGGTTACGTTCAACTAGGTCATATTCAACACGTGGTTACACGATATGATGAAGTACCACATCATATATATTTCGCGAAATCAAAATGTCATGTCATACACAGAAGATGGGAAACAGCAAGCAGTTATTTTGCAAGTCACCGTTCTGCATTGTTTTTAGAAGGAAATGCAATGTGCTTTTTTATAGACACTTCTCCTCTTACCCACCCCCGAAACTTTACTTTGTGCTAACTATTCATATCAAACAATAAATAAAATTTGAATGAATCAGAAAATTCTAGGTAACGGCCATCAAAATTATCCTAAGCAGACAAGAAAACAAATTGGTAAACCAGCTAGATATGAATGAAATGTGAACCAATCGTTGGTTATTTTGGCTCGCAAAATAAAACGAAGTTCTGGAACCACTTTATTCACATCTGTGGCGCTCATTACACGAGTTCAAAAAAAAAAAAAAAAAAAAAAAAAGTTTGAAAAACGGACTGCCGATTGCCATGGCGAGTTTGCCGCCACTTCCGGTTTGTGCTACACTTTGGAATGTCTCTGGGAAATTCTGAAAGGGCCAAATTTAAAACCGGGAGCAGAATTAATTTATATTATTATTTTAACATCGCTCTTGTCGCTCACCATCGTATTATATTTTTGTGTGTACCAGTGGGTTCAGGGTCGATTTGCATGATGTGCGAACTGAAAAATCGGGAATAATTCACGGGGATCCGCTTACGATACTCGATTGAAAAGGGCTTTAGAAATTTTTCAGTCATGAAAAGTAACTGAATCCCAACGTCTCCAAATCGGCGGTAAGCGGTGTATCGTGCCAACTAAACTGCTCCAATGGACTGTTACGTGCGGAGAGAGAGAGAGAGAGAAAAAAACAGTAAAAGAATAGGCGCAATAGCATAATTCAGAATGCACCCCCCCCCCCGCCAAGGAAACAAATCCATTAAAGGCAAATGCTATTTACCTTAAGTGACCAGACGTCCCGGATTATGCGGGACAGTCCAGGATTTCAGTCGTTTGCTCTGCACTGCAAACCGTCCCGGATTGGACATATATCCACCATAATGCAAATCATTTGCAATATGTTTGCCGGGAACCATTGGTACAACTGAAAGAGTTTTTTCGTTGGTAAATAAGTTGTGGACGTCAACAAAAAAAAAAAAAAAAAAAAAACTGACCATAGAAACGCTGAAAGCAATACTACAAAATAATGAAGAATTCTTATGAAAAATTCACTCAGCGGGAAAATACATTTAATTATATTATTTAATTTCTCTTGTTTTTATTGTTAAAAGGAGTATTTTTATTATTACTATTATTTCACAGAAAAAGCCTAACCTTTTTTCACTAAAAAAGAGGTATGGGCATCTGCTGCCCCTAGCACAATTCGACCACTCTTTTCTAGTAAGTTTTGGCTCTTAAAATGGGCCATTAACAAACAAACTTCCTCCATAGTTAAGGACAACTGAAATGGCCGATTTGATAAAAATTCACAGGCTTCCCACAACTGTAAAAATTATCACTGGCAAGATTTCGGCACCATCATTCTGACCTGTGCGCTTGGAGAGTCCATCAGCCCTCCCTCAGAGCGACTCCAACTCTGTGCCCACATCTTAGCCGTCTCCACCTATCCGATAGGTTTCTGCTGTTTCAGCTACTTTCACATGTCCAGTCTTTGGATGTTGACCTTAAGTTTTCTTGTGACAGGGAATACAGACGCCGCATCCTTGAATTGTACTTCCCTGTCCCTGATCCTTCTCTTCGAAGCTCGCCTTAATGCCGCAAGCCAACGGCATTAAGCAATATGACATGAAAATAGCTTACTAATCTTTCAGTTATCCACCTATATTTTCTTTGTACATTGTAATATACAGTATATAATTGTATTATACTTTGAGTGGTGAGATGTATTTACTTTTATTCGTCCACATATGTATTTTCTTATGATTAATTTATTAATTTCTATTTCTTACATATTGTGCCATTAGTGTTAACCCCTGGCCTTGTGGCCGTGAAGGTCAACATTGCAATGTATCCATTTTTATTGTTATTATTGCAATGAAGATTTCTAAAAATGATTAAAAACATGACCCCCTCTAATAAGTGTTTTTACCCTCTTCTAATAACACCTATTTTTCTCAGTTCATGTCCTTCGTGCTGTTCCTCATGTAGCGTAACACGAGGGGTGCCTTCCTGACTTAAAATATAATATTTCAAAATTTTAATATTTCTTAATATCCTATACATTATATTTATTATCCTATTTTTATTTGGTCTAAATTCAAAACATCGTTGTAAATTCAAAATGAAGGTTGATTCTCTACAAGAGAAAATCACAATAAATTAGCATTTGTCCGATTTTACGACTATTAGCGGATCTCGGTTACACAAGTTGGCTGTCCAACATGAGGGATACCTATACTGAATTTCAAACTTTCTTTGATAAAAAAAAAAAAAAAATATATATATATATATATATATATATATATATATATATATTAATAGTTATATTAGTGATAAAAGGAAAGCAAGAAATAAAGCAAAGCAAGAAAGTTAAATGACAATAACTAATATTTATGGGTTAATGCAGTTGCAAGCAATCATGCAATACACCCACAATGTCTACAGAATATCAATAGAAAAAGTAAATCAATCCAATAATAAGAATACCATCAAGGACTTAAGAAAACGCAAAAAAAAAAAAAAAAAAAATTATTATTATCGAAAATATTTCAAAATTTTTCTTAATTAATTATCTTCATTCGATTTATTTATATTCGATTTATGTTCGGCCTATACTGGTTTATATTTGGTTTAGATTTAAATTACTTAGCATATATTGATCATCACAGAAACAGAGAACTTCTTGTCGTTTTTTGCCTTCATTCTGGGTGGTTGGCCCCAGTTGAAGTCATCTAGATTGTCGGTAAAAAGCGATAATAATAATAATAATTTTTTTTTTTTTTTTTTTTTTTTTTTTTTTTGCGTTTTCTTAAGTCCTTGATGGTATTCTTATTATTGGATTGATTTACTTTTTCTATTGATATTCTGTAGACATTGTGGGTGTATTGCATGATTGCTTGCAACTGCATTAACCCATAAATATTAGTTATTGTCTTTTAACTTTCTTGCTTTGCTTTATTTCTTGCTTTCCTTTTATCACTAATATAACTATTAATATATACAAAAGCTTTGCTTAGGTTAAGTATACACTACCTATGATTGCTTTTTCTATTATATTTCTTTTTTCTTAACTGCATTGATTGATCTTTCTTAATTTTACCTTCATGGATTTATGATTGCGCATCTTGATTTTATTTTATATTAACTTTGCTTTTATTTTATTTTATATTAACTTTGCGCTTAATCCTTAAATTACGTTCTCTGTCGGGTCAACGATGATTAATATATGCTTACATTTATATTTTACTTATATTTCTTACCTTTGATTCTAATATTTCAAAATTTTTCTTAATTAATTATCTTCATTCGATTTATTTATATTCGATTTATGTTCGGCCTATACTGGTTTATATTTGGTTTAGATTTAAATTACTTAGCATATATTGATCATCACAGAAACAGAGAACTTCTTGTCGTTTTTTGCCTTCATTCTGGGTGGTTGGCCCCAGTTGAAGTCATCTAGATTGTCGGTAAAAAGCGATAATAATAATAATTTTTTTTTTTTTTTTTTTTTTTGCGTTTTCTTAAGTCCTTGATGGTATTCTTATTATTGGATTGATTTACTTTTTCTATTGATATTCTGTAGACATTGTGGGTGTATTGCATGATTGCTTGCAACTGCATTAACCCATAAATATTAGTTATTGTCTTTTAACTTTCTTGCTTTGCTTTATTTCTTGCTTTCCTTTTATCACTAATATAACTATTAATATATACAAAAGCTTTGCTTAGGTTAAGTATACACTACCTATGATTGCTTTTTCTATTATATTTCTTTTTTCTTAACTGCATTGATTGATCTTTCTTAATTTTACCTTCATGGATTTATGATTGCGCATCTTGATTTTATTTTATATTTTATATTAACTTTGCTTTTATTTTATTTTATATTAACTTTGCGCTTAATCCTTAAATTACGTTCTCTGTCGGGTCAACGATGATTAATATATGCTTACATTTATATTTTACTTATATTTCTTACCTTTGATTCTAATATTTCAAAATTTTTCTTAATTAATTATCTTCATTCGATTTATTTATATTCGATTTATGTTCGGCCTATACTGGTTTATATTTGGTTTAGATTTAAATTACTTAGCATATATTGATCATCACAGAAACAGAGAACTTCTTGTCGTTTTTTGCCTTCATTCTGGGTGGTTGGCCCCAGTTGAAGTCATCTAGATTGTCGGTAAAAAGCGATAATAATAATAATAATAATTTTTTTTTTTTTTTTTTTTTTTGCGTTTTCTTAAGTCCTTGATGGTATTCTTATTATTGGATTGATTTACTTTTTCTATTGATATTCTATATATATATATATATACACTATATGTGTTTTTTTTTTTTAAAGTATGATATTTTATTTTATAAGTTTAGTTCAAAGAAGTATATGTATTTAATTTATATTTTGCATGTGAATATTTTTTTTATAAACAAAAAGAAAATGTGTATATTGTTTCTAGGGGGAGGGTTGTAAAATCTCCCCCAATGTCCCGCATTGGAATACTAAAGATCTGGTCACTTTATATTTACGGGTTCTTGAAAATTCTGTAATTTGATAAAAAATGATTAAGTATAAGCGTGCGCCCACACCACACATACAATATATACAGGGTGTTCTGATAACGGTGACTCAAAATTTACATAAGGGTTCCATACACCAGAACAATAAAATTGTTCATGTGTGCAAGTGTCCTTTCATTTTCACTTGATCCCTTTTAGTATCAGATTGGGACACGGACTTTCTTGCACTGTATGGCTAATCTATTATCTCCTATGGCGCTAGTGTCTAGTGTGGGAACTGAATGATTAAAAATTCTAACTTATGTTTAATTATATTTTTCTGTTCTACCTCCAGTTCACCTTGGAACCTCAATAGGCTGTTGCTGTACATTTAAATTCTAGAACAGAGGTCCTCACTTCCCTTCCAAGGTCCACAAGCTATCTGCTTCTCAATAAATTTATTTTATTTACCTTTTTCAACATCAGAAGATTCCATGTAATGAGGGTTTTCTTTTATTCTTCCCCAAACCAGGATAAGTCCGGTTATTTACTATAGAGCCGTGCGTGTATTTCTCTTGAAAGATGAGACATATATTATCAACATAACAAAGTTTATTTCACCGTATTACATCATACAGAAAATACAAACACTAAATAATTCATGATTATACTATTTCCCATAACCTTTTTCTACTCAACAAAATTAATAAACTCAGACATATCTTTCTTTTCTATTAAAGCGCTTTAAAATAAACAATATTGGGAACTTATCTCTTTCTCTCCTTTTACTTATCTGACTTACTTCCCTAAAGTATCTTACAACCGCCGGCCGGGCCAGCCGGTGGGTACAATGCCTACCTGGCAACCCAAAGGTCGTGGGTTTGAATCCCGCCTCGGGCTTGGATCAAAGTACTGCAAAAACCTTGGGAGGTGCATTATGGCCACGGAAGCTGATGCGCCAAAAACTACAAAAAAAAAAAAAAAACTTACAACCTAACATGTATTTACATACACATATCTATAATTACCTTACATTCCATCTATCTCCTGTTATATGGCAACATCAAATTTCTCATACAACCTTCCCCGGCCCTTCAAAGCCTTCAGTGGGTTATGAACAAACTAGTGGGTGTTTCCTCTGAGCACAGACTACTTGTTAATAACAATAACACCTCTAATACATTCTTTTAAATATGCTTCTAGTACAGATGGGTCTCTCTCTCTACTATTGTTCCCCCTTTTCTTTAAAATACAGTATTCAGTTCAATCTATTCATTGTCTAACACTCCTATTCATTTTTCCCGTCTCACATCGTTATCACATCTCTAGACTGCGTTCTTTGTTGGTTCTCTCCACAATAATAGGGTTTTGCTTCTGGGATGCTGCTTTAGCCATACCTTGGAAATCGAGCCGATTTTCTTCTGAATCGTTTCCCTCACTCTACTATTATTAATACCCACTGAACTGAGCCATTTCCAAAATTCTCCCTCCAAAAAAATTTCCCCACACACCTCCAACACCAGTCTCACTCCCCAAAAAAATTGTCTCACTGTCCAAAGATTCTCTCTGACTCCCGCTTTCACTCTTGTTTCTCCTTTTTGTTCATCTCTCTTCCTCCTTTTCTTGACCAATCACCATTAATTTCTCTTTTTTCATCTTTATTGTTATTCGCCCAATTCTTTTACCATTATCTCGGTCCACGTTCTGATAGGTCGGGCTCCTTTAGTCATAGCGGGGACATTTGGATGCTTTGAAATTTCTGGAACAGTTCTTCTGACCGTCCCTGTTCACTTACCCCTTTCATTACGTCTTTTTGAAGTGACCGCCCTTGAAATTTATAAGAGAGCACTTCGGGGTCGGTCTGTTTATTCATCGCTATAATATCAGATCTTGGCTTGCACTAGAATTCCGGGCCTTTCTTCTTTGGAGTCCTAACCCTTTCTTGGGGGGGGGTCTCTTTGTTCACTTTTTTTCAAGTGCAGCTCTCGCTCTATTTACCGTAAACAAAGCGGCTTCTAACTGACACTCCTATTGTTCAGTTTTAGTTCGAACTGGCCCCCTATTGCCAATGCTAATCCGCTCATTTCCACAAACAACTGTGGAAATGCAAGCAAATTGCCTAACGCTGTCTGTTTAAAAAAAATTTCAAAATTTCACAAAAATTTATTATTTTTCTGGAGTTGTAAGATTGGGATCTTACACTGGTGCATCAGGGCACTAGCATGTAACAAAAAGAAACTAGACTATCCAGAGAACAATCCTCCTCACCACAAGAGCACACCATTTCCCTTTCAGGTCCTTGCTGGCTTCAAAGTCATCAGACACGGCCTCTTCCAACGCCCAAAGAAAAACTTGCCTGCTATGATCTCCAGAATTACACTTTACTTCACTAATGACTATAAGCAAGAATGTAAAAGACCGACTGAAGATATCTACCATCTATGGCAGGAGCAGTGGGACATGACCACTAAAGGGGCTATCACTAAAAAAAGTTTATTCCAAGAGTCAATATTGCAAGCCCGAAGTCTCCGTCCTGGTTTCTTGGTCCTGGTCCCGCCACTTTCTTACTAAATGGCCATGGATCGTTCAAACAGAAGTGACCATTCTGGGTGATGCTGCCAACCCCTCTGCGCATCTTTCTAGTTTCGCCTAAAAAGGTGAGGGCCACAATGTGCCCCCCTACCTCGACTCACCTTTCATAAACCCCAATCTGGTGGACGCCTTCCACCCATGTATAACTATACTCCTCCCCTCTGCGCTCCCCAAAGCATTTTTTCTGGACGCTCCCTGGGAAGCTCAGGCGACCCCCAGGCTTGCCCCTCCAGAGTACTTATTACTACCTGCTACCTGGCCCGACTCCACGCACCGATGGACGGTAATAGCGGGTTGGTGGTATTTCACGGGCTCCTCTGGCTAAGCGATTAGATGAACAATATTACAACACATCCCATCACTAACACTACACAGTGTTACAGTTTGTGTAGTGTTAGTGATGGGATACCGTTACAGTGTTTGTATACGGCATAGCTCACTACAAGGAGTTCAGGGGAGACCTCTGGTGCCGCTTGTGATGGAACACTAAAATATTAAGTCCTTTTTTAAGGTTACAACAATTTTTGTCTTTGCACTTTTCAGTGATGTGGTAAAAGAACCTCACAAGTCCCCTGCAGATCAATCGAATTTAGTCATTAATTAAGGCGGGTGCATATTGCGTCTGTCAGTCTACTAAATAAGTCAAACAAACCTTTCATTCGGAAATTAGATCGCATTTGGGAGAGGTTGGGATTAAATCTGTTAGAGGCGAGGCCTGTACCATAATAGCAAGGATAACAGTAAGAATGACAATCCGACTACATGTTCAGGAGATCAGGACTAGTTGTGCAAAGAAAAGAGGTCTGAAACCAAAAATTATAATTTGATGTTTTTCCACACATAAATGAAGACGATTTAATGAGCAAAATTTACAGACACAGTTCAGTAAATATTAAACAGGAAGATTTTATTCGCGAAAGTATAGTTCGATTTTCGATGTCTAACAGAGGAAGGAACTCGATGGTGGAAACTTTTTTCTCGATCAGATGTAACAGAGAAAGGACAGGAAGGAACCCAGTGTTGGAAACTTTTTTCACGACCAGATCCATCCTTGAAACGCAACAGAGGATGTTCATAGGTTTGTCTAGTTATAGGTTCAAGCGATTTCATCTAACACTCTTGCCATATGGACATACTGCGAAAGGATGCACCAGTAAGGACATGTTTGTGTGCAATGTGCAGGGAAAGGGCATAGTTACTTAATGTAATATTCAAGGCAACAATCCAGTATGTGTTAATTGCTTGGCTAATAAAGTTAATTCTACCAGAGTACTTATTATTACGATCTAAGGAATGCCCAATTTATCTGAGAATGCCGAATGGTCAAAGAGCGGACTGAGCGTTGTATGTGAATACAACAGATGTCAAGAGGTGGAATTAGCATTTGCTAGAAAAGTTGTGAATCATACTTGATATTATAAATGCAATGAAGTGAATCATACTTGATATTATGAATGCAATTCTAATGCAATTAAGTGATTTCTTAGAATTCGGATCACATGCAATGAATTGGTATTACTTAAGGAACGATCCTATGCTGGATCTTAAACACAGATCAGCAATTTCTCTCATTTGGAAGTTGTATGGACTTACTGATTGGGGCTTGTGATTTGTAGGTATTACAGAATTGTGTAGTTTTGTAGTTCAACTGGAGCTTGAATTTGATCCTGGAACAGCAGCTTAAAATTGATTTTATGATTTAATGTAGGACAAGAATTGAAAGACTTCTTGGTATGATATGATATAGATTTTACAAAACGTTGTAGTTGGATTGGATTTTTTTTTTTTTTAGGAGCATTAGCAACTAAGGGCATATTGCTCTGGGAATATGCGGTAGTCATTCCCTGACCTTTCCGCATCCTCTGTATTTGGTGGTGACGGGCTCAAACCTCGGTCTGATCAAGAAGCATGTGCTACGCACTGCTGCTCCTTCCCACCTGGCTACGAAGGCACCAGTTGGATTGGACCATGAAGCTTATTCTGAGGCAATATAGGATTTTGCAATTAGGTTTAAGGGTATTGGCATATCATAGGATGTTAATTGTATGAACCTTTTCTTTAGTTGTTTCAATTATTATTTGAGCAAAATTTTAAGAATTATTTGGTGGAGCGAGTTATTATTTGAATGAAATGAACTGTATTAGGATCTGTGAATTGGATTAATAATGAGCTGGGCTTTATTTTAATTCTTTTATTGGACGTTAGTATTTTGGTGACCTGAGTTTTTGAGTAAATTTAAGACATGATTTGTATTGGGATCTCTGAACTGGATATATAATGAGCCAGATTTTAATTTTGGTACATTATTGAACATTAAATCTTTGTAAATTTTAAATCTATATGTTACTGTTTGTAGGATATCGTGCTTCATTCTTTTCGTTTTCTGTGTGATGTTTTAAATCTTAATCTGTTTGGCAGGGGCCGCCTAGTACAATAAATAAAAAAAAAAAAGTGGTTCTAAACAATGTATTTATTAAATCTTTATGGTTTTCACTTGTAAGTAATCGCAGTGGATTAACATAGAATGGTGAACATAAATATTTATTATATATAATATTGTTAAGTATATATTAAAAAAGGCCTCCTTAGCCGAGTGGTCTTAGAGGGTGTGCAGTAGACACGCTCTTTGAGTAGACCAGATTCAAGCTCCTGACTGCTATTGGGAGTATTGGCAGATTTTGCCATAATTTCTATATTGGATCTCTCTCTCTCTCTCGTGGAGAACTGGCTTTTAGTAGGCATATCTCAGATTTTGAAATAAACTCAAGACGAGTTTTTTATATACGATAAGGTTTTTTCCCCTCAGGTTGGGCAGCCTGGGGACACAATCTCGTCCATCGGTAATTGCACATCCATCAGAGGAAGTGCATCAGTATTTCACTTCCTCCTCTGATGGAAGTCTTCCTCAGTGCGGAAAGGTATTAGACGGTAGAACCTGACCCGAATCCATGTGCCTACATGTTCAAGTCAGTAAGTCAGGCCGCGGTATATGCGTAGCTATGGCCTACCTTCCCGTGGTGTAGACGGACTGGGCAGGCTTTTCAGGTGCTTTCCTGGTGACAAAATGGCCAGAAACAACTAAACAACACAACACACATTTCTGGCCTTTTATAGAGTTCTGTAATCATCACAGTTTACCAAGGAGGAGTTGAACTGACGTTCAGGTGCCGTCGTACATAAGATACCATACATGTCTACATCCCTACTGTTTGCCAGATTTCAGAAGTTGTATTGTAATTATTTATTTTAAGTTTATTTTTTGAAAATTTCCGTTTTGATTATAATTCAACGTAGTATGATAAATATCAGAAAAAAAGCATTTTTCTATGCTAGGCATAGCCAGCGAAACACGTGATACTGGTCCCATGCTAATGGTCAATTGCTAAGATGATTTTATTCAGCATTATTGTATGTGCATACTTAAGTTACTATTTGTGGCTTCAAGAATTTACCTGTTAACTTCAAAGGTTCACACCAACCCTGATACTAGATTAACAATAAAATAAAGAAAAAAACGTAATAGAAATGTTACTTTTACTGCAAAACACAGCACTAAAAATGTATTGTACCGTACTGTACTGTACAGTATAAGCAATACAGGGTGAATACTCTTTGCATATAAAGTACAGAGTATTTCAGTCTAATCCATTTTGCTATCAAAAGTAACATACTGTGGAGTAGCTGAAGTTGAACAACAACCATGAATCGAATTTGTGGTTTCAAAATTCTTATTCATAAGATCAAGATAAAACGTTCGTAAATCGGCTTTTCACCATTTCATTCGGTTTTCTTGTGGTCTATCGACAGTGATTGGCGCGAGTTTCCCTGCTGAATACCTCTCAGTTTTCCATGAGTTCTAAAATCTGTTATCCTCTATTTTGAAAACTAAAATTTCATAGTCAGAGACTCAGGAATATTAGTTTATTCTGATATTCTTTTTAAATGAAAATAAACAGAGAGGAGAGAGGAGTATCAGAAGCAAAAATAATTTATTAAAGACAGCAAAAGAAGAAACTATGCATGTCGGTCTTTCTCTAGTTGTTTCTAGAAACTCATAAGCGAAGTTCATAGATTGCTTGCACTTTTTTTTTTTTTGGTAGTTGTTGGCACATCGGCTTCTGTGGCCATAATGCACCCCCCAAAGCTTTTGCATTTATGCTGATCCAAGCCCGAGGCAGGATTCGAACCCGCGACCTTTGGGTCGCCAGGCAGGCACTTTACCTACCCGGCTAGCCCGGGCGGCCGCTTGCACTTATGTATTCTTTCTTGATAACGTAATTTAAGTCAAATACGATTAAGTGATTATTTGACAAGATAAATGCTTGAATATTACTTCAAACTTCGTAATTAGATAGTTTAGAATTCTTTTACTCTTGCTTAACGTTAAAAAAGAAGTACTGCCCTTAATTTGTTTTTTTTTTTAAATTTATATATACACGGTATTCATCGGACTGCGCGTCGTATGGTTTCCTGAAAAATGCTATCTAAATTCATCTGCATTTTATGGAAGAACGTGTCAACCCTATGGCATGCGCATCTCTTGTTAATTGCATACCTACTGATGTGGAAAAAAAAAAAGAACTAATAATATTATTAAATAAATAAATGAATAAATAAATAATTTTAAATATATGTAATAATATTTTTTTCCAAATATCTCTTTCTAAAATGTCGGTGCATCTTATGTCAGGAAAATACGGTATATAGATTTCAGTACCGTGTGCACGTGTGTGTAAACACTTTTTTTTTTTTTTTTTTTTTTTTTAGTGATAATTAATGATATTATTATTCGTTAAATTTTTAAGCATGTTTCTTCATAATTGTATCTGAAGTCCCTTTTATTTCTGGGGTAGCGTACGAGAGACATATATATATACGGTGAATTTTGGAAATCAGTCTTATTTTTAGGGCGCAGTGCATGACTTCGAACACTATACAGCTTTTTTTTCTTTTTTTTTTTTATGAAAACCCCAAACACGAAAGGTATCAAAACCTATAGTACTTAGTACCGTGCATGGGTTGAAGGAGAAGTATGGGGAGGGGGGGGGGGGATGCCGGAAACTTTGCTCTAGAGACTAAACATGGGTTTCACCACTTCAAAGTGGTGGTATTTCACCGGTTGATGAACGTCATCTACCACCTACAGCTACACCACTTCCGGCTAAAATTCTTAACAGCCTCTGGTTACACATTCTAATCTTTACTTCCTGGTCAATTGTTTGCTTTAAATCGTCACACCCAGAAGGCTTTGGTTGGATCAGTTGGTATACATGTCTTTTTCTCCATCTATGGGGAGAGAGACAGGAATTCTAGGACAGCGTAAGACAAAACTTCCTCCATTAGGTAATGAAGCGCGCGCGCGCGCGCGCGCACGCACGCACGCACACACACACACACACACAGTTCTGATAATGGTAGGCCAACGTTCAAACAATTTTCTTCTGTAGGAAGGTACATATCTGCAGACTGTATTAGCTCCAGCCTTATATATATATATCCTTGCTAGAACCTTGGGGTAAGGGTGGTAATTATGTTCCTGGTTTTTAGGGTTGTCTCTTATGGTAGCAAAAAGGCAGTTTCGGAGGTCATTACAGGCAGGATAATTATAACATGCTCCCAGTCCTAAAGAGTATCAGAAGGGTGTGAGAAAGATAAAGTCATAGGGCCAAGGCGCCTTTTGTGGGGACAGGTCATCAACCACCGATGACTGGGCCCACATAGGCCTGAGACAGGCCGAATTCTCCCACTAGTCCCCAGGGTGTTAGTATCAGCAGTCCCATGCCAGGCGGTAAGAAGACCAAACGCGGAGTCAGCCGTCATGATTGGTGGGTGTTGCTGGGAAGCGACGATCCACCGGTGGTGGAGGAGTGACTCTGCCCTTTTAGTATTCTTTGTCACGAGTTTAACAAGGATAGACAAGCCGATCTCTGGCGGATGGAGTGGGAGGACTTATCTATTGTATCACAGCGCAATATAACAGCATAGTGCACTGTTTTTACTGTGCTATAAGTGCGTGGTAAATAAAGTGTATTTTTCTGTATGCATTAAATAAATAAAAAAAATTTCTGTTTATACTCCGGGACGACCAAACAGTCAGGAGTTAACAAGATAGACAGAATACAAGAAACAGCACCGCATTCAGCAGTCACGGGCTTGAACCCCGGTCACTCAAGTCACGTGTACTTATATACCCGCGCGCCTGACCACTAGGCTACGGCGGCCTCATCAACCATACTATAACAAAGACGGGAAGAAGTTTTGGCATATATCCCTCGTTATATCATCACATGTATGGGAAAATCGATCCAAATTTACAAAATGTTTCTCAGAAATGCATGGTATTCGTAAAACTGGAGAGTACCATATATATATATATATATATATATATATATATATATATATATATATATTAAACTGCAGTATTGAAGGACGAATATATTTCTCCACAAGGAAATTTCAGTTATAATATGAGTGCGTACATACTTTAAAACTTGACCTTGTACTTTATTCATGGTACCGTAAATATCCATTCTAAATGCAGATCAGGGTGGTACTACTCATAGAATCCTTTCTTGCAAAGTAGTCGAAGTAATAATACATTACGAAGGAACTATTCTTGAATGAACATACGCGGTTGAGTAATTTTTTCTTACTTTTTTATGATGTGTTGTTTGAAGGTGATCATCACGTAGATACGGTACCGTTACTCGACTCACAGACTTTACAGTGAACTAAGATATCAAGAACCCTCATAAGACCTTAAAGCGCACAGGAGTCAAGCCCAATATAGTCAAAATTAGGCCGGATCCTCAGGGAAAATGATTTGAAGAGTTATGAAATTTGTGCGATGAGTGACGACAACAACGATTTTCCCAAAAAAATTCATTTTGAATTTTCAAAATAGTCATATCAATTGGCATTACTGCGTATATTAAGCAGCTGAAAATCCTTATATTCAATTTTTTTCATGATAACCCAAAACACGAAGGGTGAAAGAGCCATAAGTATTTCAATACCATGTATGGGTTGGAGGCTCAAAGGTAGAGATACCTATCAACATCACACTTTAATTTCCGTAGAATGTAATTTTCGGGAAATATGTGAAGGAAAGCTATTCTAGAGATGAGAAAGAGAAAAAGTTAATTCTGGAATTTGACAGTGAATGGATGCTGACTAGTTCAGCCACGAAGAGAGAGGTGGAATTATAAATGCAAACTCGGAAGAACAGTACCCATAAGACAGGAATGCAGCAAAAAAAAAAAAAAACTGAACCTCTGTGAAAGAGTAGAGAGGATCTGTAAGAGAAGGACCATTAATTAACCTAACTGCCCTCTTCTGGATAGTCGAAGCTTAAAAGTTTTAGGAACACCACCCTAAATGTATGAATAATATTCCATAGTAGGGGATTTGAGATTTATACAGTAGTGTTCTATCATCGGAAAATTATGGATTAGAATTCTAGTCAATGGAAGAAGGTCATCAATAAACAAGAGGAAATGACTAAGAGAAGGAACCAAACTTTAGAAAACACCAGCGTTGAAAAGTTAGAAGACAGAGCCATATATCATCAATCACAGTGAGTGGCTGGAGAGAAAACTGGCTACTCGGTTGCAAATGCAGAAGACAAATCTTAGGATGGTAGTTTGTTTAGAAGACCTTTATACCAAAGATGATCAAACGCCTTGAAAATGTAATGAATAACTGAGTTTCACCAACTTTTCCATATACAGTAATTTATCCAAAGGCGAGTAACATAAGACAAAGTATTTTCAGTGGATTGATCAATATGGAATCCATATTGGTGATCAGGGTTTCAAGGTTTTAAGAGTTGGCGGTTGAGGGAAATTTCCATTACTTTGGAAAGAGAAGAGATTAGCACAGTGACATGATAACTGGGAGGGAGGTATTCGCCATCCTTTTTTAGGAATAGCTCAATATAAACAAATTTTCATGCAGAACGAAAAACATTGATGAAGTAAAATAGTGTAAAAAGGAGATACAAAACGAACAAGCGCTGAAGCGCAGGTTTTTTTAAAACAAGTGGTGAAATATAACCAGGACCTAGAGACTATGTGCTTAGATTGTTCAGGATTCTTCTAAAATCGTCTTATTGAAAGATCGTCTTATTGATGATATTGTTTGCTACTTGCCATGGAAACGCCATGTTGGTCCTTCACAAGAAAGACAAACCGCTTCTGAATCTGTAAACAGCTACCTAAATGCATTCTATAAGTATGCTAAATTTTTTGGCCTGTCAGTCAATCCAGAGAAGTCCAACTATCTCATCTTTACGCCAAGTCGGATGACTTCTACTGATGCTGCATCTTCTCTACTCCCGGTATTGGCAGGAAATGTCCTGACTCCCACAGATAGTGTCAATTTCCTAGGAGTAATCCTTGATGCCAATCTCACCTATAAAAAATAAACCCAAGCTCAGTATTCCAAAGCCCGGAGAGCGTTCTGGGGAATGAAAATTGATCTATGCAAAACGCACAATAAGAAAATAATCAAGAAGTACCTCACAACTTACTTCTGTAGTGTACTCTCCTATGCCGTGGAAATTTGGTCGGCGGCACCACCCACCAGCCTCAGAAAACTATGGGGCCTCGAATTCTGGGTGCTGAAGTGGGCCAACTTGTGGTCGCACCAGATCTACACAACATCTAAATCTACTCTCTGCTGCAACCTGCAATATACGCCCATAGTCCACAGAGCCCATGTGCTAAAAATAAAGTCATTCCTTCATCTGTGCTCAGCTAAGCAGGATCACATCAACATCTGGAACACGGTTGGTTGGCGTTTGCCAGGCAGACATCTCCGTAGTACTCCCTCCTTATGCTCAAGGCTCCAGCGGTTACAGAATTTCAAAAGACGCTTCCCTAATGTGACTCTGGATACTCTCAACTCGCTCAACATCGACCTGTGGTCTGTAGACAAGGCATATCGAGATGGCATCTTGTCCCATCTTGCGGTTTGTAAAGGACATTTATGTAAGTGTCGATCTTAGTTAGTCGATGTCATTTCATGTTCTGCTCAACTTGTAGTCCTTTTTCGCTGTAATTACTACTTCATTCATTTTTACATTTTGACTATTATCTTTGTTTTGATCTATTAATTATTATTTAGTTATTATTATTATTATTTATTTATTTATTTTTATAAATCAAAATCACTTGTATAAACAACTAAATGTAAGATTCCTCTGGCTTTTTGTGTAAGGAATCACTAGTGTATAAAATTTATGTTAATAAAGAATCTTATTATTATCACCATGTGTTTGATGTGGTGGGAGGTGATCATCCATGATCATCGATGCATAAGTTAGATCGGTGTTTCCCAACCTTTTTTTTTACCATGCCCCACCTAAGTCTTTCTAAAATTCTGATGCCCCCTATGTAACATATTTTTTATATTCAAAAATTGAATTATTCCCTAAATGAAGCCTAATTACAACTTGTTCAGGACACAAGACTTAGGTTTTAGGAAGAAATCATTAGGAAATTATTAAGAAAAAAACAGTAAGTAAATTTTCTAAACATATAATAGACAACTAAAATTCAAGTACAAAATAATTTATATGAAAGATTTTTCTATAATATTTTAATTTTTAATAATTATTATTTAATTGTTTAATAATTTCAACATTCCATGTGAAGTCACTTCCAGATGAGGGCACTAAATTTAGTGAGACCCATGTGCTTGATGCTTGCCGCAGAGAGATTTTATATTGGGCTCCAATTTAGTCAGCTTCAGTCTCAAGTCTCCCCATTTTGTGATATCCAGTCGATTTCTTTTCTTTAGTAACAAATCATTTATGGCACTAAATCCACATTCAGCTAAATATGAAGATGGAAACGGTAACAATAGCTCTCTTGCAAAGTTGGTTGAATTCGGGTATTTAATTTCTGTTTCATCACAAAGCCATGCCATCGCTCCTTTTATATTGAATAAAGTTTTAACTGACTCATCATTTTGCATTTCTGAGAGGAGTTCTTGTTACTGCATTGATACATCAGACAAATCCATTAACATTGATTGCATCATCCAGGTTGGAAAATCAATTTGTTTTAAATCAGAGGACAGACAATAACAAGTACAGCAGTATCAGTCACTTCACATTTTTGCAGCCAACGAAACTGTTCAAAATTTTTGTTACAATTCAATAAATGTAATGAAACCAAATATCTTCTCTTTTGCATCGACGAGAGTTTTATTTGTTCCTTGAAGTTGTTTATTTAATATATTTAGTTTTTCAAAGATATCGGCTAAACAACTCACAAATGCTTTACCATCGACCGTTAACAGATGCTTCATTTCAGGTCTGTCACTTAAAAAGTCACTAATAGTATCAAATAGTTCCATAAATCTTTTCACAAGCAGTTCCCTTTCGAGAACCACCTTACTTCAGTGTGAAGTAAAATTCTCACATGGTCTGCATTTTGTTCTTCACAAAAAAGCTTGAAGAGACGCTCACATTTGGCATTAGCTTTAATAGCATTGACACACTTTATAACTGATTTTAGTACTTCATTAAGAACAGGCGAAATATTTTTAGCTACCAAGTTTTCCCTATGAATAACACAATACACAAGAAGCATTTCTTGATTCTCATCTTTCATCAATTTTAAGCAGCCATTTTTCTTGCCCATCATATTAGGAGCACCATCTGCAGCACAAGATGTTATATTTTTCATTGGTATATTACTGTCATCTAAGTAATTTTTTAGCTTATTATATATATATATATATATATATATATATATATATATATATATATATATCTTTGGAGGTAGTGGTGCTCTCTAATGATTTACCGAATAACATTTCTTCAGCAAAATTACCTTTATCTTGCATAAGTTATCAGCACGGCTTCACTGTCTCTCAAAGTTGATTCATCCATTTGCACTGAGAATTTTCTTGTTTTCAGCTTTCCAACAAGTTGTATTTCAATATCTTCACTCATTTCATCTATTCTTCTGCTAACAGTATTGTTATTGAGTGGCATAGCTTTCACGTCTTTGTCATCTTTTTCCGTTCTGTTTAAAGAAATGCTGATATTGATGGTTTGATTAAATTCTCTCCTATAGTATGATTTTTCCCAGATTTAGCAATGAGTAAAGAAATTTCATAACTAGCCTCGAGAGTACGATTGACAGTTGCAGTATGAGCAATAAACAGAGACTTTAATGTTGCTCTTTTTTCAAAATTATTCTTTAAAGTTTGAAAGTAATTTAAATCTGAATTTACACGAGCATTATGTTTCGCCTTCAAATGCGCCTCAAGACGACCTCGCTTCATTGATTCGTTGGGCAAGCATTGTTGGCATAAAAGACAAAAAGGTGACCTTTGATCGTGGACAGCGGGTATGAAACCAAATTTTAAGTATTCCTCTGAATACTGACGAACTTTTTTTTTTACTTGCACTACTCATTTTACTGTGCAACTGAAATGAAATAAATATAAGATAAATCAAAAACTAAAAATAAACTACGCATTAAAGTTAATTTAATTTTATTTTAATATATCAAAAGTAATTATTAGTACGCTTCTGAATGAATAAATCACACAAATTACTGAATTCGGGCTATTAAATCTGTGGTCTCTGTGAACAAGCAGATAAGTCTAATTTGTCAAAAATGTGATAAGTGCACTATAATCAAGTATTTATTATTTACTATTATGTGACACGCAGATATCCTCGTTATTGTAGTTTTAGCGTGAGTAATAAATATTTGTATATTCGAATATATGCGTGTTTATATGAGAGTGTGAAGTTTATTTTTCCTCTCCCGCAAATTCGAGTTTTTGGACTTATTTGCTTATTTACTGAGACCACAGAAATATACATATACGACAAATATATACCATTGTGTATCACGGTTCTTCATTAATAATAATTCTGTGCGCGGACAAAGTAATTTTTTATTTTAATCTGAAATCGCCAAACCTATCCAAATGTATAGTCACGACGCCCAAACGAGCGTTTCTATGAAAGGAATTACCTATTTCATATAACATGCGGAGTTTGCAGTAGGCTACAGTAGACACTTTGCTTGCGCATTGCGCATGCCATAAGCAATCGTCCAATACAGTACGTACTATTCCTTCACTAGGCATAGTAAGCAATACTCTCCGAGTAAACTGTAGTTGATATTACTCCAAACTTTCAAGTGCGGCTCTATAGAAAGTAGAATTAACGAATGCTTATTTCAAATTGAGATACCAACAATTCTTCTTTTGTACAAGTTAAATCATAGTAGGCGGTTGTTTTAAACTTTAGACAAGCAATTTTTGAATTGCCCCCCCCCCTGAACAATCAAATTTTCCTCATGTGGGGCGTGGGACCCACGTTGGGAAACACCGAGTTAGATGATAAGTAGGATACTAGTAAGTTAACTTTATCTTCAGCTGAATCCATAGCAGAAGAATTAGGTTATAACAGAGGCGAAGGCGCCTTCGTAGTCAGGTGGGCAGAAGCAGCAATGCATAGCACATGCTTCTTGATTAGACCGGGGTTCGAGCCCGTGACTACCAAATACGGAGAATGCGGAAAGGTCAGGGAATGACCACCGCATATCCCCGGAGCAATATGGCCTTAGTTACAACAAACAAAGGCGAAGTATGGTTGGACAGAAATTGATGAGTCTTCGAAGCAAGATTAACTGAACCACACTTTAAGCAGTTACAGACAAGCACAGATTGTGTGCTTGTCTGTAACTGTGTGTTTGCTGGAAGATATCACTATTTGCATATTATGATAATAAGTATTACAACTTATTATTTTTTCAGGTTTTTATACATTCTGTTCCGCTGTGTGGAGGAGAGAAAGGGCCTTAGGATTATTTCCTTAGGTAATTATTATCAGGCCTTTTCTCCCAAAACTTCAGAGGAGATGGATTTTGCACGCATGATGGTGGCGCCACTCCACATTGTTTGACTTGATTTATTATTATTTTTTATTTTTATTTTTTGCTGAACATGTGGAGGATAATGCCCAAATGCCAAACTAAACAGTTTTAAATTAGTAAACGATCCCCGCTGTGTCTGTGTGGAAGTGAAGACATGGTCTCACATAATGTACAACTGTGAAAATTATGAGGATCTCCGCTGCCTCCTGATGACAAAGCTGACTTACTTCCCTCGCAACAGGGAATCAAACCTGTTGGACTCGCAAGAGGAGTATAAGGAGTTGAAAAAATTCGCCCAGGGACTGTTCACCCGAAGGAGGACACTTATTGCTATCTACAGGGATCAAGAACAGGCACCACGACTAAACTAACCATTCTTGGACTGATACAAGACCTTCCTTTGGGACTCTATAGATTTTTTTTTTTTAAGCCACGCTCCCTTGCGTGGCCCTTTGCCTCCACTCCCCGCGCGGGAGGGGGAGGTAACTTCTGGTCTCCTCCCCCCTCGCCGCCCCTCTCTTCCCTCTGGTGGGGCATGGGCCTGCTCCACTGATTTGGGGGTCATCTTCTCTATGGACCCCTTATTTTTGTCTTTTCCCCCCAGCCTTCAGTCTCCCCACCCCTCTCTCTCTCTCTCTCTCTTTTAATTATAATTACTAGTGTCTGAACCATTGTTAAATTGCATGAGCCCTACACCCAAAAACTTAACATTTATTTGCATAAATAGTACTTCATTTTGGCTGACCCATAACTATAACGGTTTTTTTTTATTATTATTTTATTATTTTTTTTTTTTAGGTCCTTGCCACCGAAATCTCAGGAAATTAGGTGGCAGGACCTGCCAGAGTAAATAACTCTAATACTGGTGTACCTGGTCTGCCTCCACGAGGCAGAGTGTGGACAACGTTGAGTCCCATTGGGGCCCAGCGGCTAAATGACCAGAGGAACAACGGTACACGACACTACACATGTACAAAATCCATACACTTTTAAACCTCTGGCATTGACAGTGTTCTGTTTCACACCCACAATGTATAGCCCGCGGAGATGGGGGAAACCCCTGGTGCCGTTTGACACTAAACACACTCTACACTCTACGATAACACGTGCTGCGAGCTGTGATCCTGCAGTTATTTAAGGGTGTACCGTGACAGTTAAGTCTTATTGTTGACTAAGCAGACGGTCGCCTCTGAAAGTTATGGTTGTTTTTATCGCTTTTAATTCCATATAGTGTAATTTCATATTTTATTTTTAATTGTACAATCAGTGTGTCTTATTTATATATTTTTACAAAATTTTATCCAGTCTTATATTATTATTATTAATATTTTAATAAAGTTTCAGTTATAGACAGTTGGTGTGTTGCATTGCAGTCATTATGAGTCAGAACTTTCCCAAACCCCAGAGGCCTATTTGAAGAAAAAGATATTGGAATAAAATATTTCTTAGTGGCCATTCGATTATTATTTTTTTTTTTTTTTTTTTGGAATTCGATTAATTAATTCGAGTATATCATGTCTATAGTCCAAGCTTACAATAACATAGCTTATAAAAAAAAACATAAGGACATGCTAAGAAGAATGGAGAAGTTTTTAAATTAATCCAGCTATATTTATTAAAATTTACCAAAATGTGCATAAAAATTTACTATATATAGGTTAACGCCCACCATTCTGAGCATTAATCATACTAACTTGGATTATTAAAAACTGTAATAAAAGTTTGATCAAAGTTACTTTATGTACTTAGCTGAGATGTTGCTTTACAAGTAAGTTTATGTATATTTTATGATGTAAATTGAGAGTGAATTCAAATTTAGAGGAAACTAAATTTTAAAAAAATAATTAGATTTATTTCTAGGGACTCTTTCCAACATCAAAAAGAACTATTTGTAGAACTCAGATCTAAAATGACATCAGTACACAAAGTTTACCGTTACTGAAATACGATTAATTTTTATAGCTACACAAGAGGTAGTTAATTAAAGATCGATACGCATTATTTCTAAGAATACCTCACGCTATGAGCACAGCTTATTTTTGAATCAGCGTGGTTTCTGTATAAAATGTTTTCACTGAACAGATAGTTAAAAACAGAAAGTTGATAACAGATGGCACCACATTACACTTTGAAAAACAATTGTAAGTGACCCACATTTTCCTAAAAATAAAAATAAACAAAATAACACAACAAAGCTGTATATTAATAGCTGATCGTAGGGCAAGACCCCCTCCTAAGATACTTTTACTAAGTATTTATGAGGCTTCATATATCCAGATGATACTCTAATACGGTTATTACTCAAGGGGTTCGCAAAAAATAAAGGATTGTTCCCAACCTTTATTCTTCTCTCCTTAAGTTTTTGAAAAGACAATACTAGCCAAACTTATTGAGCATTGTTTTCATCACAGACCTTGCCACCTTCACAGCGTTGTCCCTGGGAGAACTATCTGGCATCTCTCATTGTGGAGTTATATTTCATAACTGGGTTGTCACTCATTGTATCACCGGGGTACCTATCTACCTGCCCACCAATGAGAAGCCAACAAGCCTCAAAACGATATAAATAAATTTTCTCTTTATACGTAATATAATAAAAAACTGAAATAAAATAATTTAACTAAAATTAAACAGTTTCTGACCGACTACGTGTCAGTACAGGAGTAGTGGCTTTGTCGTTTAATGCAGTTTATAAATTTCTGGGTTCGAGTTCCGTTGTAAACCGGAGGAACTTCTGATCTTTTTCTGGGTTTGAGAGAGAAGTAGTCAATCAAGCAGAAGTGCACAGTTTTTCCTTGTGAATTATTCCGGATTTTTTTCTACCAGTAATTAGCGTTGAGAACATGCGGAAAAAAAGATACCACACACAGACGCAGAAGGCAATATCCAGTTTAAAATTCTCCGAGAGTTGAATTCTGACTGAAGGCCGGCTCATATTATCAATGTGTTTCTAAACTCGTTTTGGAGAACAAAGTGCTTTCGAGTTCGGCTAAACAGAAGAATCACGATTTTTGCTCTGCATCAAGTTTCTCAGGGAATATTGATTTTACCAGGGTGCAAGTTAAAAATACTTTAAGGTATGTAGTTGAAAACAAGATAAAAAATTTAATTGTTTTTTCCACAAAGGAAATAATATTGTCCACCATAGCTGAGTGGTCAAGCACAAGCGTACGGAAATCCACGCATTTGGAGTAACCGTGATTCAAACCCTGCATGACTACTAAATAACAGGGTGCTGTTTATTGTATTCTCTATATCTTGTGAACTCCTCTGACCGTGTGGTCATCCCGGAGTTTAAGAAAATTTATTTAAAAATGTTCTTGTTTATACTCCGGCACGAATCAGGTCAGTGGAGTTTACAATAAATCAATCACTACAAATGTTAATCTCATTTAGCAGTCACGGGCTTGAATCCCAGTCCACTCAAAGAGCGTGTGCTACTGCAGGCGCGCTCCTGATCACTCAGTTACGTTTACTCTTGTTTCCACTCCAACCAAACACTCAGACTGGAACGAAGTTTAACCCAATGTATGTTGAAATATCCAGCAAATTATTTTCTACTGAAATCTTTTTTTTTATATATAGGCCCCAAAAAAAGGTATTTGAACCTATAATACTTACTACTGTGCATGGTTTGAAGGTTGAGAAGATGAAAGAAGATACTTGTTGACATTAGACTTGAATTTCTGTAGATCATTTTCAGGAAATACGTATGAAGGTTTTTCCAGCAAACGGGAGTTGAAGGAATAAATGAGGAAGAAGTTAAGTTGGTTCCATGCTTTTTAAATTGTACAGTAAAAGGGTGCTGACTGGTTGCGGCACGTGTTCTGACTGGCTTGGAAGAGACAGTGGGAATTACAGAAGCCAATTCAGAAGAACAGTGTCCAGGGAAGTATCTATAGAAAAGGCATGCAACAGAAATAGAATGCCTATGAGACAGAGAAGAAAGACTTTGAAAGAGATGGGTGATTAATTAACCAAACTGTCCTCTTTTGAATGGGGTCCTGTAGTTTGAGAGAGGTTATGGGCACCGCCCCAGATGTGGGAACAATATTCCATGGGGCGTATTTGAGATTTGTGCATAGCTGTTTAGAAGAAAAGTAACGCTGAGAACGAAAGAGATTTTTTGATGTAGAAGAAGCAATATTTGTGATGTGCATATGCCAACGGAGATTAGAAGTCAGGGTAATCTCTAGTAGAGATATGTTATCTAGTCTAGAAGTCTGAGTGTCCTCGAAGACAGGCATGGGGGCAAAAGAATCCTTTTTTGCGAGATATAAAACAGACAGCTTTAGAACGATTGAAACGAATTAAGTTATTTTTGTCCCGCTGGAGATCAGCATTTAAGGAATTGGTAGTGGATATTTGAGAAGTTGAAGCTGTTTGGGCAAGGCTTCTCAAACTGGAAGGTGGAATGAAATGTGCTATCAGTAAAACTATAGATAGGTTTTCCAGTCAATGGAATAAAGTCATTAATATATACAAGAGGAAAAGAATGGGAGAAAGAACTGAAACTTAAGGAATATTGGCGTTTGTGGTGAAGTTAGAAAACAGAGAGCGTGTACCAACGCCAGCAGGGAGCGATTAGAAATAAAACTGGATAACCAATTACAAAAAATATGATTAACTGTGAAGAAACTCTTTTTATTTACTCTTAATGACAAAGACAGAATTTCCAAGTTGCTGGTTGCAAGTAGTTCTGACACTGCAGTTGAAAATGTCATTTATCCTAAACGAAAACCGAACTTGATATAATCATATTTTTATTACAGTGATATTTGTTTTTCAAAGTTTGCCTTTTCGATCATATTTCTTTATACACGAATTTATAATGAATGACTACAATTTACATTTTTTAATTGTATCAGTTTGTGACAAATTTGAAATACTGTCATAAGGTCTAAAGCACCGAAGTCTCATTTTGTATACTAACACTTCAGACTTCGAGTTTTAAACCAACAGTTAATGATTGATAGAAAAAGAAACGATTTGTGATTAAATACAAGAAAAAAGACCAAATTAATTGTCTATGAAAAACGGAGGTGGGTGCTACATAGTTGATTAAATTAATGAGTAACGATATTCTTTACATATATTCATACTACTAACTTTCATAACGTCAGATGGAAGTTTGTTTCAAAAATAAATTACTCTAGCTTAAAGAGAATTTTCGCACATCTATCCTGCAACCATTCGTGTTCAATTACAAAATCTCGCCCAGTGTGTGTTGTCCAAGAAAGAGCATTTAGTTTACTCAACCCATTTGAAGTCTTTAATCATTTCAGTCAAGTCTCCCTGCAGCTGGCTATTTTCGAGATGCTTAATGCAACAAAGTTGTATGGAGAAGTTCTGACACCTGAAACTCAACAGTTTAAACAAACCAAACAAGAGGGGGAAAAAACTAAAAAATTAAGAAGCAAATTAACATGCAAGAGCCAGTACGCACCCAGGGAAGCACGGAATCCTGCAAAGCTATGGCGCAACTGCTGCACTAAACAAAGCTAGAAAAATCTACAAATGCATCGATCCATAAGCGATACCAACTAAGAAAATTAAAATAGCACAAAATAAAGTTTTGTAGAACTGTAGTGATGACTTATATTCATTTTGGTTTTCCAAAATTTTGCAAATAATTTTGGCTCCAAAATGGGAGCCAAAATGGAATTTTGGCTCCAAAGAGGAGCCAAAGTGAGCCTAAGTGAACTTGTTTTAATTGCTTGGTTTCAGTTATCACTTCAAGTAAACTCGTTGCATTTAGGACAGATTTTATAAAAGTTATAAAGGTGTTCAATTTGAGACCATTAATTGATTACATTGTGATGTCTTTATGTTTTGATTTAAGTACATTATCTCGAGCGTGCCTCCGTAGCCGAGTGGTCAGGAGCGGGAGTGCAGTAGCACACGTTCTTTGAGTAGACCGGGGTTCAAGCCCCTGACTGCTGAATACGATCGATCTGCCAATCCGCACTGGACCAGCGTGGCAGATTATGGTCCATTTCCCTCAGCATGAATTGTTGAGGAGGCTTCCATCCTGCAGTGGGCTGATAATGGCTGCACTTTACCTTTTACATTATCTCGTATGTAAGCAGCTGTTTTAGAACTCAGCACATGTTCCATCCATTACACTAATTTTTAAATTAAAAAAAAAGTGTGTGCCGAGCATGCATAGTGGAAGTTAAGTGAAACTTCTTTAGAATCTTTTGAAACGTTTATTTTTTCAATGTTAGTGGTTTAATATTTTACAAAATTTATTACAGTTTTTGCATAGCTCTCCTTTGTACTCAATGGAGGTGATTTCGGTGGTCGCATTCCGCGTATACGTGCTCTATACGCCTTACAACGCTTACTATTAGTCTTCCGCATGTTGAATTATAAATCTTTTTATGAAATACGGTGCAGAATGACGAAAGAAATATTTTGGTTTTTAAATTTTTAAAATCCGACTACTAGGAGCTGAGATAGCGATTTAGGCTGACTCCAGCTTATGGGTACACCTCATCACTGCGTTGCGGGCATGGCCAAATTCGGGACGGATTCAAGCAAAAGAAGTGTGTTTTTTAATAGACTTTCATTTTTGGCTAGTGAAAAAAAGTTAGGTTTGTTAAGCCAGTAATTTGGGGTGGATTCAAGCAAAAGAAGCCGCTTCTTTTGCTCCGGAGGTGTACCAATAACTGGAGCATAACCACGATTTAAAACGTAAACCCGACACACGTTTGATCGAGTTACACCGTGGCCGCGCTGTAGGGGTACTAACTGTATCATGCATTGCTGCTACGTATTTCATTTCGTGTCGAATTTTCGTGGCGATTTTTGTCAATCCACGGATGCAAGTTACTTCCATGCAAAAACTACCTGGGGTTCGCCTAAAGATGTTTCACTTCAAAAATGCTGTCTCAAATTAATGCTTCGACTTCATTATTTGAAAAAAAAAAAAAAAAAAAAAATATATATATATATATATATATATATATATCTGTTCCATCTGTAGAAGACGGCATATGGATATTGTGTCTAAAGCGTACAAATTTATAAATATACTATGTTGGTATTCTTCTGCATTGCCTAAAATTGGGCTCTAGAGCATTAATTTAGATTTATCATTTGATGAAGACGTTTCTAAATGCGACATTCTCCTTTCAGTTTGAAGAAAGGAGTACTAAGCAGTATCGACCAACACTTTGTATATTGACACTGTCGTGAATAACGCGATGATGTTAGGCACGCAATTTTCTCTATAAGTTATGTTACAGACGTAATCTGTTATAACCAGCCATCAGAATCGTTGTTGAATATATGTTCCCACGATCTCAATGTCGAGTTTTGCATTCTACAAAGATGTATCATTCGAAAGGCCTTGACGAGAAATAACATTTATGCTATTAACCAGAATTTATAAGATTACTTTTGTATATGTTAGATACAGCCTCCTTTCTGTACGTAACGGTGAACAAATTGGGTTTCTACTTAGTGCATCCATCTCGTATTGAGGAGGTGCATCACCACGAGTAGCCTTGGTATTGCGCTACTCTAAATAAAAGTACTGCTCCAGTGGAGAAGTTCATTTCCAACGGAAAAATATTCTCCACTAGTGCAGAATTAAGTATTAAGCAACTACACTTAAATACTTAATACTCCACTAGTAATGCACTTTTTATTTAGGGTAGAGCAATACCAAGGCAACTCGTGGCGAATCCCCTCCACATTATGAGATCAATGCATTAAGTAGCAAACCCAGTTTGCTCACGTCACCGTACAGAAGCAGGCTGTGCCTGACGTAATACAATGACTTTTTATAGCTTGAAGCTTTGCTCCGAACTTAATTATGTATAGATTAATTTAATTGCGAAAATACTTAATGAATGAGACGATGATCACGTTTAGCAAACATTCTTAATTAGGCCTCTTCGTGAATGTTTTAACCACGATAATAACTATGTATTGTACAGTACTGCGTAGTGTTTGCTAGTATGCAGGATCAAACCTAACTGAAAACGAATGAGTTTTTCCTACTTTTTTAAATTCTTTTTTGAAAAAAATTAAATAAACTGATTACAAAATGGGCCATGAAGCTTCAGAACATTTGCAAATCTTAAGTAAAAGTAAACGGTGGCAAGCGTTACGAGTCAATGTGAAGACTAAGAAATCAAACGGACTGAGTTGAGTTTCATGGTATCCATGGCCATCGAAATAAATACAGATGGCAATGGACTACGTCCAAAGTTTTTCAGAATCACAAGTCAGGTAACCCTTACAGTGATAATTACCTCGGGTTACATTAATTAAATTAAATGCACAAACGAATAAAAGTAAATGCCCATTATGCAATGCACATTTATTTAACTTATTCAGGTTTGTAAACCTGAATAATTTTATAGCACTCTGTCTTAATTATATTACATTCGACTACTGAGATTAGAACTGCCACCTTTTTTCAAATGACTGACTCGAAGATCATTTCTCGGGGGTAGTAAAGACAATACTAAATTTTTTTTATACACATATTTCAGATTACTTTGTAATTAAAAAATATATTTCTTAACTGTTATTATAAAAAAATAAATAAATACTGCAAGGTCCAACGATCTAATTTTGCGCAGATTTTCAATTTCCACCTTAACGCCATAGTTTAAAATCACTGCGGTAAGTGTTACAAGTGTTTTTTTAAGCTAACACATTCTTAAAAAAAACAAAAAAGTAACATTCACATCAAAATGACATTAAAATTATTTTTCTCTAATTTTTCCAGTTTCTATGAACTGGAAAAATTACAACAAAATCCGGAAACGTTTGACAGGTTATTATTTGCTGTCCAACGTATACCTAGGATGAATCATATTGGCACGAGGTATACCAGTTTTTTTTAATTATTTTACTATGTTGGATAGTAAATAATCGATTTAATAATGATTGTCAAAATATTTCGCAGTAGCACTCCTGTTCAACTTATTCACTTCTAATTTCGATAACATAACATATCTGTACTAGTTATGTCTCGGAGAAACCCATCTGTGCAACATGCTTAACCAATAGTGCGAATATATCGTGGCAATATGATTCGCACTAAGCAAATTTTGGCACGCTGTATGCTGAATAATAGGGGAAAGTTTTCTATAACCCATTTTCATTACATTTGGCGTATAAAATCGTAAATAAGTTAAAATCTAGTAAATATGTTTTTTTTTTACTGAATTAGCAAATTAAGCTTACAAACTGAGTTTTAAAGTCCATCACATTTATCCGAAGAAATGTAAAGAATTATATTCATGGGAGTATGCATAAATGAATAATTATTACTTACAGTTGCAACGCGGGCTGACTCGGTTTGTCCATTATTTAAAACGTTTGATTCACAGAAGCTGGTGTCAGAAAAGTCCTTATCTACATAAACTGCTGAACTGACACATTGAAAAAACTACTTTTCTGTTAGCAGAAAAGTTAAATTCTTCGATATCAATAATTGATTTAAAATAAAAAAGACCTTACGAGCTATCGGAAATTTTCAGACTCGACATCTACTGTACGCAGCTAACTAGTATAAAGCACTGACATCTGGGAACTTGATTGATTATTGTTCAGAGATGTCGCTAGTGGAAAGTATTTATTTAACTGGACAATTATTAATTTTACAGTGATAAATATAAAATTAATAATTGTATTATTAATTCAGTTGAAATACAGTAAAACCTTGATTTAACGGGGTAAAGTTGGGAACAATCAGATTTCGATTGTCGGTGAATCTGATTTTTATCTAAACTAGGAAGTAATTTGCTGAAGTTGCCAGAATACGTATTACGAATATTACGATACTCTACCATGAAATAAAAAAAAAACATGAACTGATATAAACCTGTCCGTTACTGCACGTACCAGTTGAATGGCGTAGGAGAGCTTCAAAATTTGTTTTGTTGTATAGTGGCATGGAAACTCTGATCGAAGTTTATTCAGACTCTGAAGAGCTCTCGAGTACTCTTGAGAGCTCAGAGTAAGGAGTCATCCCTTCAGATGCCTCCTTACTGATGTCTGATATGTTCTTCCGACTGATAGAAGGTGGTGATTAGGAAAATCCTGGCGTTCTTGTGCTTTCTAAGATGAGAATCTTATAAAGGGCGCAAATGCAATGATCAGGCCACATCTTGAGTACTGCATACAAGACTGGAGGCCTCATTTTAGGAAGGATGTGGAGCTGCTGGAACGAGTACAGAGAAGGGCAGCGAGATTAGTGAGCAGAACAAAGGGGATGCATTACCAAGAAAGGCTTAAGTTCTGTAAATTGCAGTGTCTGGAGACTAGGCACCTGCGAGGTGATCTGATTGAGGTGTATAAGGTTTTGATCGCCCTGTGACATGGATGTTCTAGAGAATTCTCTGTGGCTATAGTGGTCTAGGAAAGAGCACCTCCTAAACTGCAATTTCATGCATCTTAAGGACATAGACAATCATTATGTCCTTCAAATGCTGTTGTGTTTCCATTAATTTTGCTGTGTGACTAAGACCTTATTTGTTTACTTATAATAATCATCATTACTTTCACCTTATTCAGTTATTTATATACCTTATATTAATATTAAATCACTTACTAATTACGTATTGCAATAATAAATTTTAGAGCAGAAAGCCCCAAACTGTGATGTTGTTTAGTGAAATTGCATCATTACTACATGTTGGATTCTAAAACAAACCAAAGTTTGTATGTTATTTGTTATTATATATGGGAAATGTGCACGGGCTCCTTTCACCTGCACTACAATAAAGAGTACAGTATTTATTCATTTAATTATAGAACCACTGTGACGAATTCAAAAGATAAATGAAGGGCTGTTTGTGAAGATTGACATCACTTAAAACTGTAAATTACGTGTTGTTGTAAACTGTAAATTACGTAACTTATAATAACTCCCAATTATGCTACGCCTATATTAAATGGGAGGCGCAGCATAATTCTTTGTAAAAAATAGGCTCAACATAAACCCTTTGGAGCGCTACAGTCAAAATATTGCATCACCAAACTGCATGAACTCTTATTGGGAAACCACTCCTGAGAAGTAGTTAGCCCTCGTGGGTAGCACAGTTGGTATAATTACCGTCATTCCCACACTGAGTACAAAAGGCCTGACAATGGCACGGGGAATTTTATAGGTCTTTTTCATAACGTGGCTGAGTTAATTCTCAGGCGAGGGTAGTATAGTTTTTATTCTGGGAACTCCTGTTTTGCTGTTTGCTGCTAAGCTTTTGCAGCAAATCGACCACAGAACACTCGCAATTTAGAGACATATTATACAGGGTGTTTCAGTTAAACGTTTCAGAACTTCTAAGAGGGGTAGGGTACATCCTGACAACTCGAAATCATATAGCAATGTGGGGTCGGAAATGCTTTCCTGAAGCGGTGTTGTACACAGAAGTCGTCGTGCGACGTCGTGCAGCACAGATTCGATTTTCGGTCAATGTATGGGCCGGTATTATGGGAGATCACCTCGTCGGACCTTACCTGTTACCGTGTCGTCTAACCGGACCTATCTACTTGATCTTTCTGCAGCAAGTATTGCCACAACTTTTGAGAGATGAACAGATTTCTGAATCGACGCAACATCGTGTGGTTCCAACACGATGGAGCCCCTGCCCATTATAACGGAGATGTTCGTAACTACCTGGATGTCACATTTGGTCAACAGTGGATCGGACGTGGTGGTCCCGTGCGTTGGCCTGCTCGGTCACCCGACCTATCATGTCTTGATTTTTATTTCTGGGGTCATATGAAATCGCTAGTTTATGACACCCCTGTTGACAATGCTGAGGAGCTGGTTGCAAGAATCGCAGTAGCTGCCGAAGAAATTCGAAATTCGCCTGGAGTATTCCAGAATGTTCGGATGTCCATGCGTCGGAGATGTGAGGCGTGCATTGTAGCCCGTGGAAGAAACTTCGAACACTTACTTTAATCCATGTACCTTTTGCTTCTTTTCATGTATTATTAAAACGATTTCTCACTTACGGTCTCTTTTCTTTATGGTGCTTCTGTGTACAACACCGCTTCAGGAAAGCATTTCCGACCCCACATTGCTATATGATTTCAAGTTGTCAGGATGTACCCTACCCCTCTTTTACAGAGGTCACGTGATAGATAGATCTACTTGCTCTCTACTTACTCTTGCTCTTCAATAAATGCCTCATGGAAGGCATATTTCCCTCTTTTGGAAGGTTTCTTTGCTCCGTCGGACCAATTGCGCTGCTTGCTAATCTAGGGAAGATCTTGGAGCGCGGCGTATGGCTCTTCGACTAACAGCTCTGTTTCAATAACAAAATCTCTTTTCTCCCTGTCAATATGGCTTCACCCCAGGTCATCCTTGCGAGGAGGCCTTGTCTGACTTTGTCTGGCACATTATAAATTCTAAATCCAAGTTTGAACTAGCTATTATGGTCGACTTCGAGGGCGCCTTTGACACTCTCTGGTGGGACAGCGCCCTTGAACGTCTCCGGTCTGCCAGATGCTCCTTTCATACGTACAAATTATTTCAAAACTATTTCTCTGACCGCTCAATAATTGTCAAATCCAAATTCCTCCACGTCTCTAGGAAGGTTTTTCGAGGGTGCCCCCAAGGTTCAGTCCTGGGGCCCCTTATCTGGAACATTGTGCTTCAAGGCTGGCTGGGCCACTCTCTCCAGAATTGCAAAATTTTTGCTTTCGCCGTTGACCTGACAATTGTGGTCTCAGGCAGTTCTCGTGCAGTGTTGGAGGTGAATGCAAACCGGATTTTAACTGACCTTTCCTCCTGGTCATTGGCTAACAAACTTAAAATTAATCCAGCAAAAACAAAAATGATGCTTTTTAAATCCAAATTGGATCTCAGGCGGCTTCCCCAAGTCAAAAGTTTTGGCAAGCTGCTTCCTATAGTCACTGAGGCAAAACTCCTTGGGGTCATTATTGACCATAAGCTTTCCTTCTATCCTTATCTGATTCACATAAGTACCAAAATCAAAAAGTTCACAGTGTCAATTATTCGAATTTCCAGAGGGGGAGTGGAGTCTCTCTAGGAAGTCACTCTTTCTTTACTATAATGCTGTGTTCCTGCCCATAGTCACCTATGCAGCAGGAGCTTGGTTTCATCGTGCCACTAATTCCAAAATGAGTTTAAAACTGAATTCCATCCAGCGGAGCATGCTCCTCTCTATTCTCAGAGTCTGTAGAACAGTTTTCACCGCTGCAGTGCAAGTTATTGCGGGGTCCCTCCCATTGGATCTATTTGTCATCTATCGTGGCATCTGCTTTCGACACAAAAAACAAATACCTTCAGAATTACTTGGTATCCAGCTAAATTTAAATGAAGATCTTAAAAAAGAGAAATCCAGATGGTTTAACGAGCTAATTAGCATCTGACAGATGCTAATTAGCTCGCACTTGGAGCGACGACAAGAAAATTCCTGCCTGATGTGACCTTCTTACTCTCTAAATCGGTTAAAACCTGATGCTCTTTAACTATGCAAACTTCCTTTCTGATAACAGGACATGGCTCTCTCAATCAAAAACTCTTTCAGTTTCGCTTGCGTCACATCGATCTCTGCAGCTGCGGGTATACAGAAGATTGGAGTCACGTGCTCTTTAACTGTACAGTCTACGACGATCTTAGGGTGAAGCTCCGAACTGACGTTCCAGATCTCTCTCCGGGGAAAGAGGAAATGCTTCTGCATAATAAGAATCATCTCTCAGCTCCTCAGAACTTTGCCTCCGAGGTGTTTGCTCGCAGAAGAATCAACGCCAGATTAGCGCACCAGAACAATCCACCAAATCCAACTGTGTAAGCGGGACAATAATTTGCTTCTCTGATTTATTTTCTTCTATGGATCATGTTTGTATAAATTGTCATTGCACTGATCCTAAAGGTCATCAGCTCCACATCTGAATTATTCTGGATACAAGAGTATTTATTGAAGACTACCCTTTTTTTCTTTCTTTTATTATTAGTTTGTTATTATTTTATTTTATTCTTTTATTTATTTAGTATTTTTTTTTTTATCGCAACGTGTCTTCTTTTTTTTTTTTCTCGCTAATGTTTTTTTTTTTTTTTACCAGCACCACGGGTTGTGTTTACTTTATTATTATCATTACTATTATTTTCTTCTCTTTTTATTACTATTATAATTATTATTTTTTATTTATTTATTATTATTTTTTATTATTATTATTTTATTTATTTATTATTATTTTATTTTTTTTTTCTTTTCTCTCCTTCCTTTTTCCTCTGGAATGGGCCCCGGAGGAATCTGGCCCACCTTTTGGCAACATCAGGTGGGTCAGAGTCTCTTTTGAGCCGTTACGTGCTCTACTGGAACTGGCCCACCTTCCCGTGGTGTGAACGAGTACCCAGAATCATCTGTCCAGGTGACAGATGCTTCTGGGTAGCCAAGTGACCAGAACATAACAACAGAACACACACAAACCTACGTCACACACATATCTGGCCCATTTGTAGTGATACTGTTCTTCACAGAGACACGAGGCGGAGTTGAACAGACGTTCTAGGTGCCGCCCATTACATATACACATGTCCACTTGATAGATAGATGTACCAGTTAAAAGTAGGATATAAAGGCATATGTATTGAATAACAGCTAGATAGTATAGAACAGGCCTTGATCTCTTTACAAGTGGTGGGTGTAAGTCAATGGGTCTGTCAATACCATTGACTGTCAGTACCCATTGGCTTATCAATAATCAATGGTGTAAGCCATATAGCAGAAAGAGTGCTACACCCAAAATTAACTACTGTAAACGCCGTATGCCAATAGATGACAGAGGCAAATGCGCGAGTCATCCTAACTCAGGCAGACGATCATTGAAATTTCCAGAGCATGTCAACAGTTGAAATAAATAGCGAGAGAAAATTGCAAAGACACTCTTAATGAGCTGACTCGAAAGAGAGTTGAGTAAACAAGGACCAATTACTTTTCTAATGGTAAATTAGAAAAATGCTTCATAAAATCAGTTACCACGGTTGAGCAGATGCTCCTAAGCCGAAGTTTTCTCCCGCAATGCACATCACTGCCTATTCTGGTATAGAAAATGGAAAATGGAAGCATTAGAAAGTATAGCAGTAGCAGAACGAGATGTGGCATGGTGAATCACGTTACACAGTGACGTGTCTGACGTCCATCTGATAACGTGTAACGTTATCAGATGGACGCACCCGTATGTGGTGCCAACCCAAATAATGGCTTCATCCAGATTGTACCGCACCAAAAAGTTCGGCGCTGGTAGGGTGATGATGTGGGCTTGTTTTACATGGTTTAGATTTGGTACACTGTCATTAATAAAAACTATTCTGAATAATTCTGTCTGGTATTTTCCATTTTTTGGTAATTCTTAGGAGACGGATTGTATTTCATATCACAAATTCGACCAGTAAAATAGAGTTTTGAGGAAAATAATGTGGTGACCTTTCCATTTTTCCCAGAACTCAGACCTGAATTCAGCTGAACACCTTTGGGATGTTTTGAAATAAGTGAAAACTAGAACAAGACATCTTTCAAGAAGAGAACTAGCTGCAGCCATACGAGAAAAAATGGAGCAAGACTCCAATTTCCATACCATCATCATCAGCCATTTTCAATCCACTGCAGGATGAAGGCCTTTCCAGCAACTTTCCAGTTCCTTCTGTTTTGTACAGTGGCCTTCCATTTACTGCCCATGAACTCTTGAATTTCATCTGTTCATCTCCGTTGTTGTATTCCAGGTTTTCTTTTAGCTCCTCTTGGGTACCATTCTGTTATTTTCTTAGTCCATCTGTCATCATGTCTTCGAGCTATGTGTCCTACTCAAATCCATTTCAGTTTCTAGTTTTGATAAGAATGTCCTTGGCTTGAGTTTACTGCCTAATCCATGTGTTTCTCTTCTTATCCAACAGTCTGATTCCTAATATATTTCTTTCCATTCTTCGCTGTGTAGTTTTCAGCTTCTCTTCCATTCTCTTTGGTGAGTGCCCAAGTTTCATTTCTATAAGTCATGGTGGGGAGTACACATTGGTTCGTTATTTTACGTTTCAGACAAATTGGAATATTGCTCCTCAATATGTAACCATATTTCCTGAATGCTATCCATCCGAAATTTATTCTTCTCTTGACTTCCAGCCATTTATCATCATTACAGCTAATGACTTATCCAAGATAAGTATATGAATCCACTTTTTCAATTTCTGCGCCTTCAATGATTATATCCCTTCCTGTGGCATACTTGTTCATTATTACTTTTGTTTTAACCATATTCATCTTTAGTCCAAAATCCTTACTAACTCTGCATAACTGATTAAGATTTTCCTTTAATTCTTTGGGATCGTGGCTTATTATCACAATGTCATTTGCAAATCGTAAATGGTTTAGGTACTCTTCATTCACATTGACTCCTTTCTGTGACCAGTCCAATCTTCAGAAAGCTTCCTCAAGGACAACAGTAAACAACTTCGGAACCATTGTGGCTCCTTGTCGAACGCCTTTCTCAATTTGAAATTTGCTACTGTCTTTGTCTAGTTTAGTACAGGAAGTAGCGTTCTCTTCTATTTTCTTCAAAATCATAATGTATGGAATGTCATGCCTTGTTTTTCCAGTGCTGAAAACATTGCCTTATGTGATATGGAGTCAAATGTCTTTTCGTAATCCACAAATGCCAGGCATAATGGTGTTTTATATTCATTTGCTTTCTCCATTAGCTGCGATATTACGTGAAGGTATCCATAGTTGAGAACCCTGTCCTAAAGCAAGAAAGCTGGCTTTAGGACAGATTCACAACAAACACAGAATTCCTAACAATTTCCATATACCAGACCGCAACTAGCTTATAAAAATTCTTCCAGTTGAATCCAGACCTTTTCTTAATGATATGGCAGAACAGTAATTGTAACCACTTTACTACACAAGAGCTTTTACTAAATGAAAACGTTCCACTTATAGTTATAATATTAAGTTAAAATAGCAATTATAAGTTAAAAAAAAGGCACCAATAAATGAGAATACATTCCGCGAAACCAAACTCATAAATATGACTTTAGTGCACTGTCAAAATATAAATATAATTTTAGTGAGCGGTCAACAGAACGGTGAGGACAGGAACAAGCTCGAACATCATTTCGTGTTGTTTACCCTGAGTAGAAATTGAAATCATGAGATAAGCTAGTATGGTTATTATTGTTTGGTATGGTAAAATATTTACCATACCAAAACAATGGTAAAACATTGTTTTAGTATGGTAAAATTGGTATTGCATGTTTAGTACGGTAAAAATAACAGGTATTACCTTTAATTTCAAATTATTACTGTATTTCATCATCAACTTTGTGGCTATATCTGGTATAATTTCATACAAATCGCAATTCAAAAATATTTGCTCAGTTAAAACATTAAATTTATGCAGTTAAAATTATGTTTCAGATAGTTTCAGTTATTCCCTATTACTGATATAATGGCACGAGGTCGAAGTGTATAAATAAATTCCTCAAATCAAAGAATAAAAGACTCAAAGCTGTATTTTATTCCCAAATTATTTCCAAACCTGCTGTATATACATTATTGTTCAAGACTACATGTACACAAAATATTGCAATATTATGACGTTCAAAAAATAAATATTGCATTAAAGAATTAAACTTTTAAAAAAGAAAACAAATTATATGAGAAAAATAAAAATTTATTTTAAAATGATATAAAAAACAAAACAGTAAAGCAAAGTATACATATCGATTGTGCTTTGATCAATAAATATAAATACGTATATATTTGTACTTCTATGAAAACCAAAGAAATTTGCTTTCAGGAAAAACAACAACATATTTTTGTACTTCATTCTAGAAGACTTCTATAATATAAATTCAGCAATTTTGAATAAATTAAAGTAGGCATTACATTAACATTAAAATTTGTCAATGTTTTCAGTGTGCAGGATGACATATTTTAATGCTTCCTTCAAGTTCACTGTGTGTTGCTTGAATAGAACGAGAACTTCTTGTATAACGATGGTACTCGAAGTCTCCGCATCCAGAAAAAAAAGTTTGAGATAGATATAGAGATTCAATACCATCGTTACATGTAGAGTAAAAATTTTTATATAAATTTAATTATATTTATCCAGTCTCTATCTGTCTGAATATTTCAGTGTATTGCTTTAGCGCCCATTAAATGTTAGAAGGCTATTATTTGTAAGTTATGTATTATCGCATTTCTTATGCTTATTAATGGCATCAATTCAAAACCATCAAGGGGAATGTACAGAATTATTGCATATAATGCGGAACTCATTATTATTATGCATGATTCTCTCTCTCTCTCTTTCGCTGTCTTTGTCTCTATCTCTCAGAGGACCAGGACCTTTTTTACAAGTCAAGGCAGGACAGTTTGACCGATAATTGGTCTGTGATGATTTTCTATATAGTATTCTGTAGTTGGACAGGTGTAAATATTATATAATTTTATTTTTAATGAAGTACTGTAATAGGATATGGACATGGATAAATTTAGTGTGTAGGTTCGTTGTGAGCATAAGAACTTGCTTATAACAGTACTCCTACATAAAAGCCTTTCATGATATCTTTATACCAGTCCCTTCGCTATAAGCATATTAAGAAAGCAACTGGGTCACAACCTGGAGTTTTTTAGGCTTCAATTACAGAGGAAGGGTTTTTCATTTCAACATTAACATACATTTGTTTTAATAAATTTTTGTTAATTCTGGTTCTAAGTTGCTTTTCACTTGTAGTATCCCTAATAGATAAATTCTTGCGTAATCTCTAAAGAGTCATTGTATGGAGGGATCTGAATGGAGTATATTCCAATCTTTCTGCGCCTCTTGAAGAAGCTGGCGGAACAGCAATGTACCGCAACGCGCTAGTTGTAAGAACAGTTGCACGAATTCTCTGCTAGTGATTAAAGTGATATACCAGGACGCACTCTTACACAAATAAAGTTTCGGTTGTGAGTGTCTGAGGTTATAGCGGCTAAATTATACAAGGGAGTGATCTGAAATTTTGTAGCGATGTTTGCTGTGAAGAGGAAGAGAAATCTGCATGTATTTAATTCGAATATGATAAACATTTCTTTAGAAATATGCCATTATTATTTTCCCATATTCTTAGTGAAGGTAATACAGTGGGACAAATCTCTGGGAAAATAAAGGTGATATTAAACTTTAAATTATAAGAGTGAGATTTGAAAAGAATCAGGAGAAATTATAAGTGGGGCCTAGTTAAAAGATGTGGAAACTGAACTAATATGTAATGTATTTGACCGAGAGCAAACGAATAAGCTAAGCTTCAAGCTCCTGAAAAGCTGATTGGTTATTTGTTTGAGAAGTGGTCCGAACCATGATCCCAGAGCACCTTATGCTAATCTTTAATAAAGATGTCTGCTGTTTATGTAATAGCGGCCACCTTTAAAGATTGTACCCTGTCTGAAATGGAATAAATAATCTGCCTTTGTCATCCGCAATGTGCACTGTTATTCATAATTACAGAATGCTAACCCTAAAATTTCTTTAATTAATTTTCTATATCCTTAACAATATTCTGTATATACTGAATTATATAGTATCGGTGTAAATACACCATAGTTAACCCATAAACTTGAGCTACGTTTGTAGCGTATATACTGAATATAATGAACGGCTTAAGTTTCGGTTATTTAAAATGTGCGCCCAGGTAGGCTACTGGCTGTTTGTTTTCGTTTCTGTAAATTACACTATGGTCAGTTTCCCAGTTGTTGGATGAAAAATCAGAATTTCTGGGATAAAAGTCCTTTGAAACAGATGAGGGGTCTCTCCACTTGTCACTCATCTGAATTCGAATCTTGTCGGTGACTGAAGGAACTCTTCAAGGGGTCCCATTCTATCCCTGCTGTAGTCAACCGAGTTCAGGAGAGTAGGGTTCACCCATTACTTCGAATTTTTCCGCCCGCCCTTTTACTAACATAACACTGGCGCAATATCATTAAAGACAGAGTTTCCTAAATCTTTTATGACGTTAAAACGTTTTTACTGGCGTTATTCCAAAACTTTTGTAACGAAAAACCGTCATGTGAAAAGCGTTACGGTAGTGACATCATCTTCAGCTTCCGCCAGAAATGAATTATTGTAACTTGTATTATTAGAATCATACTTGTATGATGGCAACAATAATTTATCTTCTACTGGACCAAATTTAATGAAATTTTGCACGGAGCTTCATCTTAGCTCTATACTAGAGGAAAAACTTTCAAACCAAACCTTTGAAAATTGCAGTAATTTTTTCAGGATAGTGGAAAATATGAACATGTGATCAAGGAAATTTTCTCCCGTAACAAACGGGATAATGTGGACATATAGCATATCGTTGGAAAGCTAAAGAATTTAGAAACAGAAATATTAAGGTTTTAAGATACAAAAAAACTTTCAAAAAATGCGTTAATTAGAAAACGCATCTGGTTTCAAGTCGCCTGGTTTTTCAAATTGAATGTAATTTTTTTTTTTTTTACAATTAAACTCTGAGGGAGGTTGGAAAAGAGTTCTGCACATTTATGAAAACATTCTTCAACTTGGACATATCATCAGATCTTTCGATAAATAGTACACGTAATGGAACAACTACATATGGTGTATTTAGTCGTGAACTAAAATCTCTTAAATGTAAAAATTATATATCCTACTTTAATCATCACAGACCAATCCTTTCAGTAACCGATATATAATTATTATTAATAAAATAAAAACACTGTTATATTGTTAACCATGAATTTTATTAATATCTGAAAATTAAAACGTTTTTAACGCCTGCCGATGGCTCTTAAATGTAAAACACGTTAAATATGCTAGTTGTAGGACACATTATGTATCTGGTACAGAATTTTTATATAAGTTTTTATAATGCGATTTACCTAAACTGAAAATATTCTAAGATCCATTATTTTACAAGTTGTATTCCCTGATATAGAATAATTCGTTATTTGAGCTTCTCAGTTTCTCATATATAAAATTTAAACATAATTTACAAAAAAAAAAAAGTATTTATCCGTTATTACATGTTTTAATATGTTATATTTTTAATGTGCTTCCTCTGCTTTATCAAAAATTTCGAGACCCACAAATTTTTCTGCAGTCTATAGGTTAGTCGCCACCCACCGGTGGGCCATAGAAACGCAGGTCTAATTTGCTGATGAAAAATGCGAACGTGCAACCTTGTATCTGCTCGACTATCACAGCTACGCTGCGCAAAAGTCCATAGAAATTCGTACTAAGTTGATGACAATATAGATGGGCAGTGATGAAAATCACTGTGCTAATCGGAAGAATTCAGGCTATCAGGCCTCTTTTATGTCTCTTTTTATCTGAATAGCGTGTATTCTGCAGAAAAATTTCCTGTTTTGTCATTGGTCCTAAACCCAGTAAATGAGATAAATAAACTACAAATTGTGCGAATATGAACTAGACGAACTGTAGTTTGGAAGTTAACTGAAATCACTTTTAATAAAATTAGTTTCCTTCATGCTGAACGCTACTAATGTATGATAAGCAATAGTGCTACAGAAGGCTGAGCAAATGAAATGCAGCATGAGTAAACCGTTCTTTCAATGGCTGAGAGGTTAAGAAATATCACTCAACCCTTGTTTAGATGAACTTAAGTACAGGCATATCCCATATTTTCTATTTGTTAAAAATATAGCCTTTTCTTTGTGTCGCTTTTGGAATGCGAGTATATTTTTCTAGATCTATGACTTATGGCACTAAAAGATTTGAGTTTATCAGTATAGAGTGAATAAATGAAACTGAGGGTAGCACAACCCACTCAACCGTTGCACAATCGAGCAATAAATAATGCAAATTTTTAAGAATAAAAATAGAGAGATAATAACGGTCGTTAGTTATTGGCTGAGATCTCTGAAAGATTCAACTTCAGCGTTTCATATGAAAACTGGTTCTTTCTTTGTCGTGTATCGTGTTATGCTATTTGGGTTCTTATTATTTTTGAATTTGATCTAAACAGTTAGTATTACAACCGAATTAAAATATTTTTCTTTTCTCTCACTGTATGGACACAGTAAGAAATAAACCTAGGTGGTATAGCAGCTTATACTCTATAAAAATAACATTCTGATGGATACAGTAACCTATTCTGATTGCTTTGTATTATTGAAACAACATCCTTTATAGCTTCTTAATATAAACATACCCAACAGGGCAGGCTCCAAGATTGAAGAAATAAAAAAACCGGGATTGGGATTAGTTCATCAGCATGATTATTGCACATGTGGTGAAAAATTCTTCAATAAGAATACTGGTGAACTAATCCCGCAATTTTTTTTTTTTTGTTTTTTGTTTTACGTAATGTTAGGGATATAGCGCTCTAACAACACTGGCTCGCGGCATTATAAACAGGATAAAAAGTAGTTATTATTGCTTTTTAAAATAACAAAATTTATTTTAAAATCTGCAAAAATTAATTAATAAAATGTTATAGGCAATAATTAAAATAATATTTATCTGAGATCAAATGACCACCTGGAACGAGAAGTCGCATAAATATGGGTATTCAACTTCTTAGAAGAGAGCTTAAGTTCTGTATACCAAGATTCACTCAGTGGCACCCACAACCAGCAGCTACCATATCGTCATATTGCTTCAGTATCACATTTTCATGCTCATCATAATACAGCAAATTGACTGAATATAGTTTATTGGGAACACAGCAGGGCATTCCTACACCGGGTGTTAAACTTAATTCGTGGACGATACTCTGAACAGTTGCGTGGTTAGTTGGCCACTGATTTTGCCCGAGGGGGAAAGAACATTCTCCTTTACAATAGTAAGCATGATAACCTTTTGGAGATATGATCCAAGTTGACCACCCAATTTTTTCAAAATCCACATACAAAACGTGTCGTGTGCATCCCATTTGTTCTGTTCCTGATTCTTCTGAGTCTTCCTCTTCTTGTTCCTCACTTGACAGAGTGCTCTCTTCTTGTTCCTCACTTGACAGAGTGCCCTCTTCTCCTTCTTCGACAGAACGCTTTTTTCTAGAAATTTCATTACTGATGTTAGCATTTGAAGAAGCAACGTCATTCATGGCTAAGTCATTATTTTCATTCAATTTAATCGAAAATGTTCGAGAATCTGATAGAGAATGTTGGTTTCGTAAATGTTCTCTGAGTCCATAATTTCTACTATCTGAAAAGGATAAATTACAATTAGTGAATATTCATTTGATAAGTTTATCAATATCTAAAATATATGTACTGTAGAAACATAAATTATACATATAATATACATATAATATAATATAATATAATTTGTATTATAGATAACGAATAGAAAAATGAAAGAGAAACCGCTTAATATTTGATATTCTTATGAAAAGGATCACTTTACCTACAGAATTATTTAATATCAGAAGATGGAATCACTTCTAGAAACTATGTGGTTATACAGTTTGTAGAAGTGGTTACTTCTTCTAAGCCTTAGAAACTTCAGATTATGTAATCAGTTGTTGTTGTAAGGTTTAGGCGCATGAAGTGCCATATTGTGTCGTATATAGTATGTCTGTAATTTGTGATGTGTTCTCTGGTCGATTTGCTGTTTACTAGAGGAAAAGCCATGCAGTCCTTGCCTGAGACCAATAACTCAGCCACGTTGTGAAAATGGAGCATAAAAATTTCGTCAATAACAGGATTCCTGAGTTGGAGTCCCTTTATTGACGGGATTCCAACTCAAGTCTTTTCCACCCAGTGTGGGGAAGACGGTGATTATACCAACTGTCCTACCCACGAGGGCATGTAAGTCAGGTTTTAAGTATAGATGTTATTGTCATGCGCAACTAGCCTTATAAATTTGGCATCTGTGTAAAACAAAGCTGTACTGATGGCGAATTACAGAAGTTTATTGAAAAAGAAATTCAACAAAGTATTCCTTTTGTTTGGCTTTAATCACATCATATAAATAACACTGAGTTGTCTTTGCATTAGCAAAATCCCTTGGGTAGAAATGGGCTAGTCTGTGATGCTGATGAAGGCTCAAAGTCGAAACGATAAATATAATATCGTACAGTTGGCAACAGTTTTGTCTTCGAAGAAGAAAAGGTCAGCGTTGAGATCTTTCCGACTTCAAACGGAATGACTGTGGGGACAACACGTGCAAGCGTTGAAGTGCCAGTATTTTGACAACAGCCAACATGATTAAGTGATCGCGTTCAGTGAATCATGAGTCTACTGTTACTAGCTCAACAACAGTCGAACAACCCGCCAAATGTCGCGCGTGGGTCGACCTCCGTGGTGAGGGTCGAGAGTCGTAACACAGGAGCGACGCAGCACAGTGGGCCAGCTAACCGCCCAGTACAACGTAGGAACGGCAAGACCAATATCTACATGGACTATGTGCCTGATATTAGCACGCATAGGCTATGACAGTCGACAGCCGTCAGACACCCTTGCTCACTGCGAGCCACAAGAAAGTGTGCCTTGCATGGGTACGCACCAACACTGGACGTGGAAATCTGATGAACTTGGTTTGATGAACCCCTTTCTACCTCTGTTATGCTGATAGGCGTATCCTCATTTGGAGAAAGCAACACGAAATCTCCGCCCTTCCGTGGCCACTCGAACTTACCAATCTCAACCCAATTGAACATATTTGGGACCTAATAGAAAAATCTATTCGACTTTTCTATTAGGTCCCAAATAATAGAAAAACGAATAATAGAAAAGCCAGATGAATAGTCGTAGCATTCAATGCTACGACTATTCATCTGGCAATGTGCGGACATTAAGGTACGGACAACTTGTGCAACGCATGGGTAGCACTACGACGGGGTACCTTACAACACACCTTGTGGAGTTGATACCAAAACGTATACGGGCTGTATTAAGGGCAAAAGATGGCTCCACGAGGTATTAGTTAGGTGTTGTTAATGCAAAGCCACGTCTATCAATTAGTATGTCTAACATCAACTAAGAAGTCTGTCATTAATATCATGAGATCAATGAAACCACATTTATTATTATTAAAATACTGTTCGACTACATGGTTGCTCTGGTTCTCACAAAAATGGAACATGAAGATAGGTGTACACGTCTGGTGTTCTGGAATTTAAAACTTATCTAAGGAGGAGAAATAATGTAACGGATACAGGCAGGACAGATACTCAAACAATTTTAGTTCATACTTTCTTAATATTATTTATAATAAATAAATAACTTTTTATTTGTAAATTTATCATAAAAAAACACACAAAATCTACAAATTCGACAGCCCAGCAATTAATTCCAGGAGATTAATAATAAACTTATATATTTATACATTTACATGGATTTTTTAAATTTAATTAATTACAATAACCAGTACAATTAGTTATACACACTAAGATAGTTATTAAGCACAATTAGTTATCTCGTATAATAAGTTATTCATATATTTACATGTCATTCTCTTTTCACAACATAATTTTAAATTTTAATACTTTAAGGTTGTCCAACAAGCGATAGTCAATATACATTATTGTTCATAATGATCACAGTCTGATGGAAGCACAGTTGTACTGTAGGCGCAATATGGCTTAAGTAGCCCTTGCGCCAGAAATAACAATAACAACCAGAACAAAAACAGTTATACTGTTATCAGCTTAGAAGGCATCGTACGCCAATTTACCACTCCTAGAAAGCAGCAGGTGACAGCATCTTTAGATCAGCAAGTACTTTTTTTTTCTTCTACTGGGAATGGGCAACAGCAATATTCAATACTCCTATTATCTTGCCGTTGAGACTAACAATTCATAAAATCCATAAAAGAAGTAGCTGCCTTTATTTTAGGTGTTTTTTAATCTTCTATCTTCTGGAGACTCTTTTTCTGGAATGAATCAAAAATCAGCAACCACTTCCTAATCTTATTATCGATCATAACAGGCTGAGTTCATTCCTTTGTTTGAGATATGTTTATGTTTTTAATTTATTATGGAACGTCGACACACCGTATATAACGAACCTTAGGATATCAAAAGAAAATAACCATTTCTTTAGCGAAAATTATCCTGGATGTAAACAGAGGAATTCTCATTCGCCTTTTCTGTCTTTTCCCGTTATTGTGTATTAGTTATTATACCTCTTGTAGCACAAATCACATTGCTTTTTTTCAAAATAACGATTCACCGCTCTACAGCGAAACACTCATAACGTTAATGAAGTATTCACCGGTCTACTTATACAATTATGTTTTTTTATTCAAGAAATAAAAAGCTGTCACAAAAAACAACTCTCGGTAACAAATATTTCCTTTAAAAACCGGTGAGCATATTAATTAAAATTCAACCTATGATTCGTAATTTTACAATTTTTGATGAGGAAAATATTCATTTCCTTCAGCAATGAAAAAAAGTTATATTAAAATAAAATCACAATTTGCCCAAATGTCTATTAGTCTTCAATGACCTTTGAATAGCGATAGAGTATTTGCTTGCTCTCTTTCATCTATAAATGGATGCAACGACCTTAGTTGGAACTGATAAGAAATTCAAACCCGCCCAAGTAGCATCTCGGTCATGAATAAAAGATCACTTTATTTCTTTTTTCTCCGGAGCTCCCACGATAAGTTGGATGTTGGCAGACAGCTCACGTACAGTTTGCTTCTCTTCACATATATCTGTCTCTAATAATCTTCTGCCGCTAAAGCGGTTGTCCACAGTTCGAGAAGTAAGACTGCTTGAATAAATATCCGGCGGGTAAGTTCCGTCTCATTTGAACAGGTGCACCTAAACCAACATCTGATTGCCCTGCGGTACAGAAGGGCATGTTCGCGGACACATTATTAAAGACCGAAAGAAGCCGTTCCACCTGTGTTCAGATGGTAAAAGGCGATAAGTGCACTTCAGATAGTTTGGTAACAGGTGTTAAACCTTGAAGCAAGAAATGATACTAAGAAAGTAATGACAAATGTCTTTCTTTGACGGCTCATGCAACCGGCTGGTTTACGCTGTTTACTTTGAATGACACATCTGCAGTTGAAATATTTCAACGATTAGAGTGAAATTAATGAATCAAGAGATTTCATTTCCGCACCAAGAATACTGCCATTCGATCGAAAAAAAAAAGGTGCGCATTTAAATATTAATTTCCATACTAGAAAAATATCCTTATTCGCAGTTGTTTTTTAGATGAAAAGTTGAACTCTGTTGAACGAACATTTGTAAAACCTCTAACATTTATTATTATAAACGACTAATAAAACATTTATTTATTAATGCATTATCAGAATGCTGACCTCGTAACAATACCATATACTGGTTCCTTTTTGTGGCGCATTTGGAGATGTTCGAGTTTGAATCCTGTTGGAGACTGAAGGAATTCTTAAAGGCTTTTCGATAGAGGATGTGGTTAGTCGATTTGTGGAGGGGATAATGTGGCCCTCCCCACTAGTTAGTTTGGATATTTTATCCCACACAACCACTCAAGAATTTCAAATATTAATATTTGAAATTCTTGAGCTGGCATTTTTTACTTCATAGTAATGATAAAGTGTTCTCATTATCAGAAAGTGTATTTTGGAAATATGAACTTTGAACTAAGGAAAGTATTTTACTTAGGACCTAAGTAAGCAGTAAGTGAGTAGTAAGGTTTTAGGAGCGTCAGACTGGCCTTAATCTTATGCTCCTATTGTCTGTAATATACATGATGCTCCGTGTAATATACATGGAGCATAAATATACACGATGCTCCATGTATATTGTCTGTAAATTGCGTGTTCTGAGGTCGGTTTTTTGTTTTCTGGACGAAAATCCCGAGTTTTCGGGAGAAAAACCAGTCTGAGACCGATTAATTCAGCCGCGTTGTAAGAAAGGCTCATAAAAATTCCTCATGTCATCTACGGGACTTAAATTCAGGTCTTTTCCACGCAGTGTTGGGAGGACGGCGATCCTTCCAACTGTACTATCCATGGGGGTTATTAGGATGTGAAGTGAAATAAGGGTTGGTTAAAGTTAACAATGAAAAATAGCATCTCATTTAATTCATTAATATCATAACAAAGATTCTACGCCGATTATGAACTATAGAGATCAAATTTTATTGTCTCTACCACCGAATTTCGCGTTAAGTTTTTGAGTTATACCTTAAAGGCTAAAAGAAGCCATTCCGCCTATTATCAGGTAGTTCTAGTGATAACCATATCGCATAGTTTGGTAACAGGTGTTTGGTTTCTTTAACGACTCATTCTTATGTTGTTTATTAGCATCCGTCCTCAATAATGTATTGTAGCCAACATTTTCTGTTATTATTATAGAAGAAGAAGAATAACAGAAATCCTTGTGCGTTAGTCATGGCTGACTAGGACTGCCAATTTTTCAAAAAGGATAATCTGTGAAAGGAGATGGATTGACAGAAACAAGGCCAAAATCAAAATATTCTGGAGACTACACACCTGAATATGTAACACCGCTTGCCACTTGAAAGCGTGTAGGTTAATATATCTATTCGCTAGAAGAATTCTAAAGGCATATCTAACGCCCTTGTGGGTAGTATAGTGAGTAGTATAGTTATAATCACAGTCTGCCCAAATCGGATGGAAAAGGGTTGAGTTCGAACCCCGTCAATGGCGTGAGGAATTTATATAGATTATTTCACAACCTGGCTGAGCTAGTTGGTCTCAGGTTTGTGTATGCTTATTTCGGAAACTCATGCTTTTCGTCCAGAAAACAGCAAATAAACCGAAGGATACATGTAATTGCAGACGCAATATACTGACTGCTCATTATCTTAGTTACTTTATCTTACTTTAATTTAACAAATGCCTACCCTAGCGTGACTAAGCCGGCGGATACGTTCTTCCAAACAGAAGGTAAGTAGACTAAAGTGTTAACAACTTTATTTTTTCTATTTCCATGTATTTATTTTCTATTTCCATTTCCAAATTTTAATGCAGTGGTAGAATAATATTTGTCTCTGGAATTATATTACCCTCTAAGTTTTTAAGCCTCCGTAGCCGAGTGGTCAGGAGCGGGAGTGCAGTAGCACACGCTCTTTGAGTAGACCGGGGTTCAAGCCCCTGAATACGGTCGATCTGCCAACCCGCACTGGACCAGCGTGGCAGATTATGGTCCATTTCCCTCAGCATGAATTGTTGAGGAGGCTTCCATCCTGCAGTGGGTTGATAATGGCTGCACTTTACTTTTTTTTTACTAAGTTTTTAACAAATAATTTGTCTGCTCTACAAACCTAGCAGTGAAAAACTTTTCAAGTAGATTCCGTTTTAATCCAAAATCTGTTTCATTAGTTTACACCACTGTGCTTCTGGCAATCGACCCTACAAATTATGCCACTTTTATACCTAGCATATATGGTAGGTATAAAAGAGGAGTTACTTAGCTTAGAGCAAAAGTTCTTGCATGGAATCTGAATGCATCGAAAGTTACAGGTTTTATTGAATTCTGACGATTTTGTGCGGCGATGCTTGGATGAACACTAGTGTCCTGGTGTGTGTGTGTGTGTGTTCACGTACAGATCATCGGTGGTACTAATGGGGAACTGATCTCATTTTGAGTTATACCTGATTTTGTGAAATTTAAATTCTATGTTCATGGCTGTTTGCTACAGTAACCTCCAACAAGCACGGAGCTTCAGTTTAAGAAAACCCTGATAGAGCTTCTTTGTTGATAGTTGCTTGTGGACTAGCATATAATTGAAGTATTTTTGGTTTTGTACTGAACTGTTAGTTGCAAATGGAAACCATTATATCAAGGAACGTCACTCAGGAATATTTTCTATTTCAAAGGCAAACTGCATATAGGGGAAGGTGGCACATGTGCTCATGTGCAGTAATAATTCAGACACAGCATACGTTTTTAAGGGAAAGTCTTATTTGACAAATTTTATTGGATACTATGATGTGGTTACAAAGGAACTGGATGCAAAAAGTAATATTGATATCATATACTTGGATTTCAGTAAAACTTTTGACACTGTTGCGCATGGAAGATTACTGTACAAATTGGAGCAGAATCGTATTAAGGGTAAGTTGCTAAAATGGATAAAAGGGTGTTTGAGTAGGAGAGACAGAGAGTGGTAATTAATGGACGCTGCTCTTCGTGGACTAATGTTATTATTGGTGTCACCCAGGGTTCGGTGTTGGGCCCGCTGTTGTTTTGTATATTTATCAATGATATTGATAAAGGTATATCAGGCTTAATGCCGAAGTCTGCAGATCACACAAAGGTTGGCAGAGTTGTTAATGACAGTAATGGCAGTGTGCTACTGCAAGAGGATCTAGGAAAATTGGGCAGATGGGCTGAGAAGTGACAACTGAAGTTTAACATTGACAAATCCAAAGTACTGTATATGGGAAGAAGTAACCCCAGAGAAATGTACCAACAGTGTGATACTACGCTTAGGGTGGTAGAAAATGAAAAAGACCTGGGAATAATTATGCAGTCAGATATGAAATTTTCTGAGCAGTGCAGACAGGCTGACAGAGCAGGTCATGGGTATTGTCAATGATATACAGGAATTTTGCTAGTAGGGAAAAGAAGGTGATCCCTTTGTATAAGGCAATGGTCAGGCCACCTCTTGAGTACTGCATACAGGTCTGGAGGCCTCATTTTAGGAAGGATGTAGAGTTGCTTGAGCGTGTGCAGAGAAGAGAAACAAGATTGGCGAGGGGAACGAAGGGGTCCTCTTACCAAGAAAGGCTTAAGTTCTGCAAACTGCAGCGGCTGGAGACTAGACAACTGCGAGGTGATCTGATTGCGGTGTATAAGGCCTTGAATAGGTTGGGCACGCTGAATTCTGATGGGATTCTTCCGCTTGCTCAGATTACGAACGTGAGAGGGGCATAAATTCAAATTGAGGAAAGACAGTTTGTATAACAAATGTGCGGAAATTTGCTTTTAGCCAGCGGGTGGTTGATTGCTGGAACAAAACTTCTATCTGTCGTTGTGGAAGTTGATAGTTTAAATAAACTCAAGGAGGAATTAGACAAACGTTTAGAGGAATTGGATGTGTGAATTTTTTTTTTTTTTTTTTTTTTTGAGCTGATGCTACATAAGTTTTCTTTCTGCATTACATGCATCGATTACTACTGCTGATAATATTACTTCGCTGGTGTTATGGTGGATAATGAGAAATGCAATATCTGCGGACCGCATAAGATCTTCCGGGTTTCCATCAGTATGTAGGAAAAAAACACTTGCAATTTATAAATATGATGTGAGTAACACAGAGGAGATAACATTCTGAATATTGAACAGGGAATTAAAATATTATGTAAAATTGTAAATGAATATATCAGGTCACTGAAATGTCTTTAAATGCAACGGTAAGATATTTTCGAAAACTATCAAACATTGAAATTAAAAATAAAATTTCCGGCAGTCATAATTATTTAAATTATTGAAATAGTGAACGTACCTATAACTGAATAATATGGTGTACGCCTGCTTCTTCCGTCATCAGAAAATAATACTAAAATTGGATGCTTATTCATATGGTGTTGATGGCGTTTAGCAAACCTTAAAACGCCTTCCTGCACAGGAGATCCCAATACAGTTCTGATGGTAATCAGTAACCCTGAAACAATATTATTAACATTAGAATCAATTTATTTCTTAAACCAGTTCGCTACAGCACTGCAAAATGGCATATATATGATACTGTGTATGCATAAGTATATGAAACTGAGATCTGGAGGAGGGTCAACAAAGAAGCGAAAGTTAAAATTGCATCTTTCTTGAGAAGTCGATGCTTGTGCATCGACTTCTCAAGCACTCAGAAAATATTTCGAACCATTCCTAGGAAAGTCTACTTTCCCATTTATCATGATCTTACCGCAATTCCAAAAGCAAATAGTGGGAATACGATCAGTGTCCTCGGTAATATAGTAGTTAGTATCCTCGCCTGTCACGCGGGATACTGGGGTTCGATTCCCCGTCGGGGAGTGAAACTTTTCCTTTAGGCCGCCGTAGCCGAGTGGTCAGTGCCAGTTTGCATAAGTACACGTGCTTTGAGTGACCGGGGTTCAAGTCTGTGACTGCTAAATACGGTGCTGCTTCTCGTATCTTGTGAATTCCTCTGACCGTGTGGTCGTTTCGGAGCATAAACAGAAAATGTATTTTATTTATCCTTTGTTACAATTTCACCTCCCTTCTACCTGAAAACTAGTTGTCCCAATTATAAACACCGTGATATGACTGCGTACTCAGAATTATTATTAATGAAAACATAATTTAATTTTAAAATCTATACCGCAGCAACGTGACAGAAATACTTTTTTAAAATAATCACTTATAATTTAAAACTTAGGCAGATATATTTCTTTAACTAGAGAACTCAATGTTACACTCTCAAACATGCTCCTCTCCAAGCATCGTGTGTTGATCTCATGTTAGATTAAATAGATGCAATCCTTATTTGTACTTTCTTTTCCATTTCGACTGTTTCATTCCAATTCTTTAGAATTCACCTAAGAATCATAGCATAAATGTATACTTGAGACACGGTTCTATAATTCAGGGAGAGGATACATAGAAGGTACTACTCAAAAGTTTCCCGATTCCCTTTGATTCCGAAATACGGATTATAGTATGTAATTTTGCCACCAGATGGTGTGTACCTTTGTGAGTAGTTTGACATCAACCTTGCGCATCTGATTTTTATCAATACAATAAAATACCATTACAACGAAAACTTCACATATTTTAACGAAAATATTTTCAGGTCTCGATGATTTTCCTTATCAATAATGCTTCATAAATCTCGTTTGAGCGAAATAGTTCAGGTGAAAAATTCAGTACGACTTATTTTCAAAGTGCCCCTACTGTATGCTTAAATTATATTTGTTTGCAAATGTGAAAATTATATAAATGACACTATATATATGACTCTCTCATCGAAAATACAAGTATGGAAGGATTTGATTGCAGAAAAGAAAAGTTTTAAAAGATGCGTCAACAGAAATTTCAGACACAATTTTGCGCTATTTATTAGGTTTTTCTATAGTTTTGATTTTGAATGATTTCCGGTATGTTGAATTCCAAACGGTACCGTCTACCGGCAGCTGCTTCCCCTTCCCCCCAAAAAATCCCAATTAATCGAGAAAAATGGTTCACTGATTTATCAGGAAAAAAAAAGCCCTAGCAGTAGTAATGTACATAAAATTAAATATTAAGAGCAAAAATTGATCTGCAAAGTGATGGAATGCTATTTTTACTGTACTGTATTTCTGGAAGTGTGGTTTTTAAAATTTTTATGATGCAGTATTTCTTATAGAGTAAAATTCTGTTGCAACAAATTTCTTGGGGTACATGAATCATTTCATCCTTCCAAAATTTCGTTCTAATGAATATCATAAGCTCGATTCCTGATTGAGAATTGTTGATTGATTAATGATTTACCATTGTAGATTCAAAACTCGAGGAAAGTATCGTAAACAAACATTTATTCAAGAACACTGAAGATTTTTTCGTGATTTATTCAAGATCACAATAAAATATTTATTCAAGAACACAATAAAGATAATATATTACCGTGATTCTTATTTTGGTCCTTTAGCCAATCAATGACAGCGCTCTTCACGTAGAACACCTCCCAGCCCGACGAGTGAAAGCTTATTCTTCTAACATCTAAGAGACGGTTCCCCTCTTCTTTATGGTTAGAATCTGACGACATAATTTGATAAACTCGCACCTGGAAATATAGCAGAGAATTACACTGAAATCAGTGAACTTTTAAATAACGAGTATGTATTTGTACAGTATAAAATTTTCGTAATCATATGTTTAATTTTCGTTCAGCCCTAATGATTTCCTGAAAACACGCATTTGCACAAGTGACCCTGGAAAGTACTACTTCAGTAGCAAAGGAGGGACAGATTAGTTAAGGAGAGAGTGGGGGTGAAAAAGAATATGAAAGGGCTTAGGTAAATCTACTAGGTTTTAAAATATTAATAAAAATAATATATTTCCTGCCTTTAAAAGATTTTATATGTGGGATATAGATAGAACGCAATTTTTTCGGTACGGGGGGAGTACCATATGATGTTGCCCATATTTGTTACTTATTATTACCGTACATTTCGGTAAAAATTCAGGTGTATTTGGTTCCACTCCTGAACCACGCAGTGCGTATAAATTACAGATAAAACACTCATCATGGATTTCACATTATAGATTTCCATACATCAGTCCGTATAATTACAGACAATATACATAGCCCTTAACATACCCCTTAATTTTGAAAAAAAGACAGCTACTCAGCGAAACGCCTCGATTGAATGGCTAGGGTTGGAACTGACGGATCACATCAGCTTTGTCAGTGGCAAGAATTTTAAGCGTAACTTACTCCTGACCCCTTAAAAAAAGTCTTTTCAGGAGTGGTCAGGTACTAACTTTAGAATAAGAACAAGAGGGATATTCTGGAACAACTCCATATATTACTATAGTCGCAGTAATTGCCTTTATGAATCCAAAAAGACAAGAAATATTGACTTCCTAGATTTTCAATGCAAGGAAAGTTTAGGACGGAATACACTCCCGATATAACTTATCCGATACAAAGCATTTCAACATCAATTTTTCCAAAATCAGAAATGAAAGCGATTTTGATTAAAAAAGGAAACATCCCAGGCGAAATGATTTCATCAGCTGTTTTACCGGTGATCAACTGTATGCAATGTGTATTGTAAACGTTATTTGCGGACGTATCGAAGGAATGTAAAATTTGTGTTGGTAATAAAGTTTTCTGACAGTTATTTCGTTGTAATTTTTTGATTTGTCTTAATAGCACGTCCAATATCTCGAAGAGTTGAAACAGCGAATATTGCACTATTTTAACCCCTCCCAACGAATACCTTGAGAGATAAAAGGCCTCAAACCCCGGAAGTTATTTATATAATCACCCTGTATTTTATGGTGACAGCACTGATCGTTACGCAACGTACTGGAATTTCCTGCTGCTATCTGTGAAAGGACACCGGAACGAGATTTAACATTTAGTCTTCGTATAGCTATAAGGCAGATGGTAAATTGTGTGCTATCATCTGTTTGTATTGATTTGGCTGAAAAGGAAGATGACCGGTACGTCACACACTGTACCAGGTGCGGACATTAAATAACGATACCGTTGTAATAAGACATTATTTCGCATCTTTCAAGTTATCCGCCCTCGTGGGTGGGTAGGATCGCCGTTCTCCTTACACCGGGTGGAAAAGACCTGAGTTCGGATGACGGGAGGAATTTTTATGGGTCTTTTTCAAAACGTGGTTGAATTATTCGGTCTCAGGCGAGGATAGCATGGTTTTCTTCCAGAAACTCGGGTTTTTTCTCCAGAAAACAAAAAATCGACCTCAGAACATATGCAATTTACAGACAATACACACGAAGCAACATGGCCTTAGTCGCCGATGCTACTAAGGCATCCTAAAACCCAACAACAAGTCATCTCCTTCAAAATAATTGCCTCGGACTTGCACACCTGTTCCATACGTTTCTTCCAAGCACAGAAACATTTCTGGAAGTCATCTTCTATAAGCCCTTTCAACACTTTGGTAATTTTTTTTTTTTCCTAAATATCTTCAATGGACCGAAAATGGACACTGATCCCTTAAGTACACTTTTTAGTTTAGGGAAGAGAAAAAAGTCACAAGGTGCTAGCGAGCAGGGTTCATGGTCACACACAGAGGTTTGCTTTTTTTTTACCAGAAACTGGCGAACAGAGAGCACGTTGTGTGCTGGAGCATTGTCCTTCTGGAACATCCAACCATCCGTTCACAATTCAGGTCTCTTCCTGCGAATTTTTTCAAGCAGCCTTGTCAGAACTTCAGTGTAGTATATTTTATTGGCAATTTGTGGCACGTATTCATCCATAATAATTCCTTTAATATGGAAGAAAACAAGTATTATGGTTTTCGTTTTTGAGTTTGTCATTCTTGCTTTTTTTTTGGTCTGGGAGATTGTTTGGTCTTCCATTGCATTGACTGTTTTTTAGTTTCCGGGTCGTACTGGAACAGTTGATTTTCATTGCAAGTAATTACAGTACTCAGAAAGTCTGGATCTTCTTCAGTTTTTTTTCAAAACATTTTCACAGACTTGGAGTCTTATCATTCTTTGATTTTCATTCAAAATTTTTGGCACTATCTTGGCGCACACACACTTTTCTCATGCAAATTTTCAGTTAAAATGTTGTCTGTTTTTTTGTCCATATTGAATTTTTATGCAAGCATTATAACGCTTAAATGACGATCACTTCTAATCAATGTTCTTACATGGTTCACATTTTCATCAGTTTGCATAGATATCGGAAGGCCTAATTGTTCATTGTCTTCCACATTCTCTCTTTCTTCTAAAATTTTTTATGCCATTCAAACACGTGAGCTCTTGACATAGTATATTCCCATTAACTTGACGTAACAATCCTAACTTTCAGTTAGTGTTTTCTTTAGTTTTGTTAAAAATTTGAGGTTGATTCATTATCTGATTTTTCCGACAAACTGCAAAAACACAAAGTAATGAAAACCTGTCTCACTGTAAAGCGAATGAGTTGGAAAGTGACTTGGCACACAATTCGGGAAAGGTTCAAATTTTTGTTGAACGGTTCAAAGGTTCAAACCAGGTGGCGCATGGTGAGGTGAGGTGAGGGCAAAATCTCGTTATTTAATAGCCACACACCTTGTATTTGTAGCATTCTTAAAATTTAAGCAAAGTCCAGTGTATTCAGGCTGCAAAATTGACATAAATGCAATAATTACCTCTCTTATTAGCTAGCAAATTGAAGGAAGTTACGAATTTTAATTTTCAGAATAACAGCTCGTACACAGTACATTTTACTGCGCCCAATAAACAAGATAGTAAAGTGCAGCTTATTTTCAGCTATCCTTAATAGGTAAAGAAATTCAGGAAGAATATTTTACTTTAATATTGCGCTACATGCTAGAGCAAGGGATTGGGCTCGGATTTATGCATAGGCAAACTAGGTGGTGATTACTGCTCCAAATAACTTTCGTACTTTCAGTAAGCTTGTCTAGAAAGGCCTAGAGAGGCAGCATTTCAGCGCATATTGGGGATGAAAAGTATCTCCAATATGCTTATCTCCGCATCCCGTGAATGTGCGTATGAGATTTTTGCCTAATAAGTTCATGCGTATATTCACGGTGAAAAATTTTAGATCTCTGAAACCTGATAATACGTAATCATCCTAAAAAGAAACAGTTCTCAAGGAAAGTCAGTTTTTTTAATAGGAAGCTAATTATTTCCTACAAGTTTCATAACGAGGGTTTATCAGTGATTATCCTTTATAATTTCAAGGAGGTCTACTCGCTTTTATTAAACAGTCGAAGCTACTGCAGGTGTGGTGTTATGTACACGAATTACATAAAATCTGGTCACACTTATGATTATTCGGAAAGGTAAATCGATCGGTCCACATTATATAGTGATAATTAAGAAATATGTCTCACCTCAAGCAATTGGGAATGCATATCTGGAAGTCGTTCTACATGCCAAGGACGTGGTTTCAACTTATATAAATGGAACTCTGCTTCTAAAATTTCTTCATTCTTTGGAACGCTTGAAGTTAGATTGAAGAAAAAGTGATAATGGTGCGAAATGTCTAAACAGAAACGAGGTATTTTATTAATTATTGTCTAATGGTATAAACTGTTGTATATTATTAATTATGTACACCGGTTATTAAATAACTGAATTATGGCTATGAATAACTGGCAGTATATTTGGCAGTTATTCATCTAACTTTAATAAAATGTTATTTGTCTAATCTTTATGTATATTATTGTACTCCTATAAAGAAATTTTTATTTACCCGCAATATGTAAATATACGTTAAAAAAGATTCCTATTTTCAGAGAAACAAAACACATTAAGGAAACTCGTTTAGTGCTCCCAATGTATCCCATAATCAAAAAGATGGAAGAACACCCCTGTACATTTTCAATATTGACACATATATATATATATATATACACTGTGCTGCCACTTTATTAGGTACACCTACCTAGTAGCGTGTTGAGCCTCCTTTAGCCTTCAAAACAGCCTGAATTCGTCTAGGCATGGATTGAACAAGATGCTGAAAACGTTGTGCAGGAATGGAGTACCATGCAGACATGAGTGTGTCATGCAGTTCCTTGAGATTCGACGGAGGTGTAGGCCTGCAGCGAACAGCCTTTTCCAGCTCATCCCAAAGATGTTCAATAGGATTGAGATCCGAGGACTGAGCGGCTCACTGCAGCAAAGAAAAGTCATTGTCATGTTCCTGGAACCATTCCATAGTGATTCGGGCTTTGTGCACCTGCGCGTTATCCTGTTAGAAGTAACCATCTGATTGAGGATAAAATGTCGACATGAACAGATGCACTTGGTCAGCAACGATGTTTAGGTACGATGTGGCATTCAGAAGTGAATCTATGGGTATCAATGGATCCAAAACGTGTGACAAGAAAACATTCCCCACACCATAACACTGACACCCACCATAACACTGACCCCCACCACCTTGCACAGTAGTTGTCAGACATGATGACTACTGTGCAAGGATTCATGTTATTTTCGCCAAATTCTGAGCCTTCCATCAACATGATGCACCAGGAACTTTGACTTGTCAGACCAAGCAACTGTTTTCCAATCCTCGATAGTTCAGTGCTGGTGTTGCTGTGCCCACAGGAGACATGCTTCTTGTTCTTCATTGATAACAAAGGTACGCGATGTGGCCGTCGGCTGTTGTAGCCCATTCGCGACAAAGTGCGACTAGTGGTGCGTTGCGATATTCTGCGCACCAAGGTTGTATTTTGACATGATGTGCGACACTGTGGCCCGTCTGCTTGCTTGCACAATTCTAGCCATCCTCCTTTGACCTCTCTCATCAACAAGCGATTTTCTTCCACAGGAGTCCAGTTGAGAGGATGTTTTCTGTTCGTTGCACCATTCTCGATACACCCTTGAAACTGTGGTGCGTGAAAAGTTCAGAACTGCCGTTTCAGAGATGCTTTGTCCAGCACGTGTTGCACCTACTACCATGCCACGTTCGAAATCCGTTCGATCACTTCTTTCCCCCACTCTTGCTACGGTTTGTAAGTTTAACTGATACTAGAAAGGTTGTTCTGCTGCATTTATATCCACAACTGTGGTCATGTGACTTGCAGCGTTGTGGGAGAAACCATTTGTGTGCACAGCAGGGGTGTACCTAATAAAGTGGCAGCACAGTGTATATATAAATACATACAGTATTAGACAAATAAAACTTTGCTGATATCTCTTACCTAGAAAGTTAATTCTCTGACTTTTCTTAATAATAAAAAAAGGTTGCTTATTAAAATAAACTTGAAATATTACATTAATGGGGGTTTACAATAAATGTACTTTTTAATGGACAACATGAAAGTTATAAAATACAGTAATTTTAACATTATTGGAAGTTTAGAATCACTCTTAATAGACAACGCTTTATGTCACAAAGCAATGATTGCGACTGCGTAGTTTTTCGGTCGCTTGCTGTTTTCTGGAAGAAAAACCACGCTATTACTTTATTTGGATAAAAAAAGCGTTATTTTTTGTTGTTATTAATCGGTACAAGGGCTACCAAGGCCGAGATGTGCCTATTAAGTTTAACCGTGAAGCAAACCAGTTCACTCAGTAAGCTATATGAAATCAAAATTTATGACGTAACTGCACCTGTTTTAAATAATTGAAAAAGTCAGGTTGGCATAAATTTCTATTATTATGATTTAGTGCCAAATCTTCTGTAAGTTCGATAAAGATTGTTGAGTTCCTACCAGAGTATTGCGACGTTAACTGCAGTCAATCAACAAGGAAGTATTTAACTATTAACTGTACAGTGTACGTATTGGAGAGAATTCTTTACTCTTAACAGATACATATGAGTCAAATACAAATTTTTTGTATGTATGGCCCATGTGCCATTGCTAAAACTTCCTCTTCCTGCTGATTTTGCTCTGAAACTAGGTTGCCATCGTTGTGGTTTCTGTTTTATCTGAAAAAGTTTCGCTGAAACTTTATTTGAAAGCGAAACTTTTCGCTACACAAACGGCATCACGTGTAGCGAAATGGCATCACATTTCGCTACGCGTTTGTGTAGGGAAATGTGATGCCATTTATCTTTACTAGTACTTCGTATTAATATTTTATAATCGGTAAGGTATGGGGAGCTGAACACTGTTTACGGCAGTTGGATTTTTGACAGCTTTGTCTACCTGGGATACCAAAAAGCGCTGGAATCTAACAGAACATGACTGTCTAGTTTTGTGTTCTAAGATGACATAAATAAGCTTGAACATGTTTCGATATATTATGTATGGAGGATGAACTATATTTCAAGGCAGCTACTCTTTACTCTTACGGGCCATTTGGTGATATCTTTGTGGAACAAGGATGTCACCAAATCAATGTTTTCAATGGGTTTCGCGTAAATGATGAATTTCAGATGACCCAGCAGGTAAAGTCGAGTGGATTCGGGTTCGGGAAACAACCAGGCTACACAACGGGATCTCCACGGCCTATCCATATGTCAGGAGGGAAATTCTCGTTCAAATCGGGTCTAGCTACTGGATTAAAATGTGGCAAAGCATCGGATTGCATTAGAGATCTGAATTAATATATATCGCGTAAATCATTCCTTAAAATCAGAATAAGATTCTACAGCTAATCTTCCAGATAAAACAAAGGATCGATTAGGCAGTCGACAATAATTCGTGCCCAAACATTAGCGTTAAATTGTTTCTTATGCTATGGCCGGATGATGGAATGCAGTTTCTCTTTGGCCTAGTCTTGAGGGTTGTGAAGCTACTATAGTCAGAAAACAACTCCAAGCATAGAAAAGAGACTCGTACCCTGTTGCAGGAAAATCCAAGTATAAAAAAACTTCTCGTGATGGGAAACCAATTTCAGTAAGTCATTGTAACCTTAAATGTGATATGGACACTGTTGTTGCTGCTGCTTTTTAAGTTGCTGTTGTTGTCAATCAGATGCTGTCATCTGGTTTCCCTCCACACAATTCCGGAACAGCTCCTCCAACCTAACAGTTGTAGTGCTGATTAGTCTACCGCCATTAGACACTCCCTTGTTGAGAGATCCTATGTCTCCAAGATACAGGATCTTTCAACAAGTGAGTTTTTACAAACGCCTTGTTCTGGCTGTGTTACACTTCGCAAGTCCACGCATGAGACGCATATTTGTCATTTCTCAATTTGAATAATTCTCCACTCTCACGTCAAATGAAAGCACACTATCACTTAACAGCAGAAACTTATAAGATTTTTAAGCAAAATACTCTCTCGAAATAAATTCCAACTATACCCATACCGAAACAGTAATTAACTTTTTTATTAAGTGTAACAAGCGTTTTTTTACTGGATAATTTCTGGAATAGAGCAAAAAATAAAAAAATAAATAAAAAAACCGGAATTGTGGAACATAGTAATTTTGCATATGTTTATATCAACTTTTTTTAACTGTTTTACAGATCCTGAATCGATCCAAGGTGTGGATCACGATTTTAATATACAGGTTACGAAATACTCTGTATATTAAGATCTGTGAGATAGCCAAGTTATATTAACATGTTCTAAAGCTAGTTCAATAGCCTATAGTTTAGCGGAATAAATACTGCATTCTACAGAAAGAGATACAGCGATATAAAATGTATGAGATACTGTTGCTAGTTCAACAACAGTATCTGTTTTCAAGCCATCAGAATAAATTTGATAACAGTGGAATGTTCTGCGTGTAATTGGTGGATGAAACAGGTAGTTATTAAATTCCCTCCCCTCCCCAAAAATTCAAAAGTAGTCGTCAGAGGAGATAACTCTAGTACCAGGGTGGATCTGGTTGATCTATTTCTTGGTGAATGTTGTCGCAGTGAATGTTCTAACTTTTCATCAGCTCTTGTAGTCGGATTCCAGTTGTATTTTCGTTTAGTTTACTCTCATAAAACTGCATCAACTGTGAAACAGAGAAGTGTTTCAGAATGGGACGCGAAGAATGGGATACTCTTAATTTAAGCTGCGTAATTAAGCAGTAATAATTTTCTCCTGGGGTACAGTGGAGGTTCGGTTGCCTCTGTATAAATGCTTTTGACTGGAGATGTTCCAAAAAATGTTCAACAATTCCAGTGAACTTGAAACATCAGATTTGTTGGATGCATCTGTGGACTTCCGAGGAGTTGAGGGCTTGAGTTTCTCAGACTTGGATTTATTCTTTTTTTGGAGAAGCAGAGACTTTGTCCTTTATATCCGTGTCTTCCTACGCAAAGAGGTCTAAGACGTGTTTTACGTTGCTTTTTTCTCCTCTGTCTCCATTTTTTCATGTGTTGCCAGGTGCGAACCAGGTTTTTGAATGTTTCGTGTATTCGTTTTGTCAGAGGTAGAGAAGAAAAAGGTATTGATATGGGAGTGTCAACTGATTGAGTATTTTGTACTTGCTTTTGATAACTCAATGATGGGCAATAGGAGCAAAAGACTCTTTTGGTGAGATAGTTATTTCGGTTTGGGCTCCAACATGTGTGTGTATGTTAAGCACCATTGCAACTACCAGATATCATATCAGATATGTCTATAAATAGCGAGTATTCTCCGTCGATTTGTCTGTTTTCTGGACGAAAAACCCGAGTTTCCGAGAGAAACCCATACAACTGTACCTTAAGACCGACTAACTTAATCACGTTGCGAAAAAAGCCCATAAAAGTTCCTCGTATCATTGGCGGGAATCGAATCTAATACTGTGTTACATGTAAAGGTTTTGATTCCGGTGGAGTCCCCTACAGCCTTCTGAGTGTATGCAGGCTTATTGATATTTATTGGCATTGCCATTTTTCTGGACTCCTGATATAGAATATTCAGGTCTGTGTCGTTGTATTTCCTTTTTTTGATTTCACTGCTGGAATGACCTAGAGTATTTAGGGTACTCACTTTGACAATTGATAAATGTGGGTTTTGTATCTGAACATCCCATGCTTATCGTGGTCCTTCGCATCATATCGAGCACACAAAAATGATTACAAGGATACCATATACAAATATCCATATTTTTTAAAAATTTCACAATATGTTTGGGACGTAGAGCCTCTCTGTGAATTGTAGATACTCAGTGTTATCGAGTTATGAAACGTTGGAGATTTAAAGATGAGTTTTCTGGTCGGTACTAAAGTCTCTTCCCTACATATGAATATCCTTTTTACTATTAACGCTTCCTGAGACTTTAGTTCAGAGCAGAAACATCAAGGAGGTCCCATTCTGAGAAAACACATCTTGATCAATTTAATGTTTCGTGTGGTGTCACAATGATTAATATTTCTGAGATGGAAGATGTTCGGAAGAGCTGCTCAGAGTACCTATTTCTAGCTTCAATTAAGAGTTGTCCAGGATGAAGTCTCTTAAGTGATTTCGAAACTTGCTAGTCCCTTCTAAATCCGTCAGTTTAAAAAAAAAAAAAACGTACCACTTTCTCAATAGATGTCTCAGTTTTTGAGTGCAAGAACTCTGATACTAATCAGTTCTGGGTCTCTTCGGTGCAAAGCACTCTCTGAATTAATATTTACATTTTTTGATGGGGATCTTGTTGTGGTCCTAGAAGAATAATTTATATTATCCGGATTCATGGGATTTTATTTATGATTTGGTGAACATAAAACCATAAAGAAAATCTTATGAATCATGATATCATGGTGGGTGGAGGAGCCTAATCAGACTCCCGCCCACCGCGGATCCAAAAGGGGACGCCCAAACAATAATTGCTCTCGGGATTGGAATCAACTACTCAAGGACTATACTGGCACCTCAACCAGCATGAATCTATCCTTCGGACGAAGAGGGTAGGAGCTCGGCATCATCACGGTTGGCCCTTGCAGGCAAGGCTACTAGCCGACTGAGCCATTCCAGGATCTTCCGTCTTGCTAAAGCTACCTTCCTCCCAAACTACTAGAATCTCTCATTCCAAATTTCCACGTGTCGCAGAGAACGGCAAACACGCTAGATTCCTAAGACGTTAGCCTGGAATCTAGACAGGAATCTACCATGGCAATTGCAGTATTTTATATTAAAACAACGTAAATCATGAAAACAATGAAGCACAAAAGAAGACCAAAAGATGCACACATTTTTTTTTTCTTTTTAAACTGAATGAAAAGGCTGAAGCCCGAGAAAAGAGCCTCGACTACAGCATCATCAGTTAGTCTGAAAATAGAAAATGTCTTCTGATACCGCCTAACTGTGAATTTGTGGATCCTGATATAAATATACGAGCCGAGGTATAAAGCATTCGGGACTATCCTTAAAGGTTGTTCATTGTTAAGTTTCTTCTAAGAGGAAATTCTTTCTGTCAAAGCTGCATTTCCCGTTCATTCAACCCCAGAAATTATGTAATGTGTGGAGTGGTAATATTCTGTATTATTTTATCATTTGTGTGTGTGTATTAAAAATGTGTCCAGCACCATGTCATAGTGATTCGAATTCACAGTGAGGTGGTGGAGGCCTTCTGGTGTTTCTCCCTCCATAGAATTTTTAGCTTATCAGCAAGCAGTTCATAAAACATTCCCGTGTGATGAACTTCTACCCCTCCCACAGGTGAACGTTTCTCGATATTTTCGCTTATGGAAACTAGATGATATCAAACTCTCGCGATTCATTCAAGGATTAAGAGACAGTTTATTTATTTATTATGAGAAAATGTGCAGCGCATATCTCCACGTTAAATGTGTTGTATATTAATATTAATTAAATAGTTAAAACGCAAACATCAGTTTGAATATCCATATTAATGAAACATTTATAATTTTTATAAATCAAATTCTAGAAATACAGTGGAATAAATAAACAGATCTAAAGTGGTGCACAATAAATAAAGAACAAACACAAAAAAGCGAATATACTTTTGAATAAATGAAAATAGAACCAAAACGTTCGTCATTTTGTTAAAAACAATTTTTGTCTGACCCGTTAACAAAACAAATCATGAACTAATCGCTTGCACTATCAATTGAAAGATAGTTACCATTGTGAAAATGTCGCAAAGGTACCATTAGGGTGATTCGTTGAAGCAAAGAGCAATAGGGAGAATGGAGACAAGAAACTCAAGGCATGATGGTGTGGCTGAATGTGGCACGCAGTTTTATAAACAGACTGCGAAATCATTTCCAAAACATGCAAACCGTTGAGCGTATGTCACGTAATTATATCTGATGAAGTAGAGCAATTGTAAAATCTACAAAACGTAAGATTTAGATACGTGTACTGTTCAGTTTATTTGTTAGCACAGGTATTTGTTATCGACTAATATCTATATGTGGACATTAGTCACTATATTTTTGAAGCTAAACATAAGAAAGGCACGTGGGGTGGATGGGATCTATCCAGTTATATTAAAGGAGGCGGCAAAGAAACTAAGCAAACCCTTAGCTATAATTATGAGAGCAGCCTTGGACCCAGGGGGAAGTCTCCATGTACTGGAGATGTGCAAATGTATCCCCAATTCACAAAGGGGATCAAAGGGTGACATGAGTAACTACAGACCAGTTGGTTTAACTTTTGTTCCTAGTAAAATAATAGTCACTGGTTAAAGATGCATTGCAGGATCATCTAGACAAGACTGCAGTAATAATTCAGACACAGCACGTTTGTTGCGGGAAAGTCTTGTCTGACAAATTTGATTGGATACTATGATGTGGTTACAAAGAAACTGGACGCAAAAAAATAATTTTGATATCATATACTTGGATTTCAGGAAAGCTTTTGACACTGTTGCGCGTGGAAGACTATTGTACAAATTGGAGCAAAATGGTATTAAGGGTAAGTCGCTACAATGGATAAAAGGGTAGTGGAGTTGGAGAAGACAGAGTGGTAATCAATGGATGCTGCTCTTCGTGGACTAATGTTATTAGTAGAGTCGTCCCCCAGGGTTTGGTGTTGGGCGCACTGTTGTTTTGTGTATTTATCAATGATATTGATGAAGGTATATCAGGCTTAATGTCGAAGTTTGCAGATGATACAAAAGTTGGCAAAGTTGTTAATGACAGTAGTGGGAGTGTGCTACTGCAACAGGATCTACAAAAGTTGGGTAGATGTGCTGAGAAGTGGCAACTGAATTTAACATTAACAAATGAAAAGTACTGCATATGGGTAGCAGTAACCCCAGAGAAATGTACCAACTGTGTGGTACTACACTTAAGGTGGTAGAAAATGAAAAAGATCTGGGAGTAATTCTGCAATTAATTTTCTAAGCAATGCAGACAGGCTACCAAAGCAGGTAATGGGGTATTGTTAGTGATATACAGGAATTTTGCTAGTAGGAAAAAGGAGGTGATTATACCTTGGTATAAAGCAGTGGTCAGGTCACGCCTTGAGTGCTGCGTACAGGTCTGGAGGCCTCATTTTAGGAAAGATTTAGAGTTGCTTGAGCATGTACAGAGAAGGGCAATAAAATTGTCGAGGGGAACGAAGGGCTCCTCTTACCAAGAAAGGCTTAAGTTCTGCATGCATCGGTTGGAGACTAGGCACCTGTGAGGTGATCTGATTGAGATGCATAAGTCCTTGAATGGGTTGAGCACGCTGAATTCTGATGGGATTCTCTCGTTTGCTCAGGTTACGAACCTGAGGAGGCATAAATTCAAATTGGGGAAAAACAGTTGTAGAATAGATGTGCGGAAATTTGCCGTTAGCCAGCGGAGATTAATTGCTGGAACAAACTTCTATCGTTGTGGAACTTGAAACCTTAAATAAATTCAAGGAGGAACTGAACAAACTTTTAGAGAGTGTGTGAAATGTGTGAAATTGTTTTTTTTTTTTTTTTTTTTGGCTGACGCTACATAAGCACATACACTTGCTTTCTTGCATCACATGCCTCCATTACTATATCAGCATTATTTTCCTCCTATTAAATAAACATCCCACGCGTAGCTGAGAATGCCTATTTCACTGACTAGTTTCAACTGCTATGTGGTGTTCAAATCTCAATATTTTTTTCCATTTTCAATCAGCAATGGGAATTGACTCGAGCCTTTTGCATCCATTATGAGAAATCAGCGATGCTATCCACTGTGTTGCGTGGAAAGGTACTGTTTAGATAATTTGAATTTAATGTGAGTTGAAAACAGAGCATGCTATTAAGATGCAAATAGCTAAGAAAACCACTTGAAGAATTTTTTATAAAAATTCCTAGGAGAATTAATAAAACTCTAAAAGGATCATTCGATCAGAGACATGATTAAGATTCTGCCAAAGTGGCCACATATGTCGAAGAAATTGAGCTTTATAAACTTTTGAATATGGATACTGAAGAACAGCTCAGAGTCGCAGTTAACATTGAGATCTTTGTGAACTTTTCCAAAGGTCAATAAAAAATTCGAAAAGAAAGGTGAAACAGATTGGTTCTTGTTGATGACTGCTTCTGAAACAAAATATAAAGTCTCAAGGAGATAGATCAAAGTCAAGACATTTTTTTTCCATGATGAATCTGAGAGAAAATAAGAGGAAAGAATCTTGGCAGTCAAAGTGGGAAGGTGAGTATTTGAGTCCTTTAAAGAAAAAGGAATTACAAGGGGTCTACAAATCTTTCAAAGACTTCATTACTTTCGGATTTGGAATTTTCAGGACAGGAAAAAACATTGAACGGGAAACATGGCATAGAGGAGAGGAAGCATAATAATTTAGTATACAGTACTAATAGGATAATAATTAAAATAAAATAATAGTTAAATAATTTATGAATCGTTTCTTGAAGGCAACGGTTAAATAGACTAGTAAATACAGGAAGAGCATAAAATAATTTCCCATGAGGAATTTAAATTTTTATGAACAGATATTTGTTGATTACCTTAAAATATTGCAAATTTGTTTGGGGAAGTAATCTGCCTCATTGAAGTGTATATAGCCACATTTGTTTCCAGTGATTGCGAATGTATTGGTATACTGCTTTGGAACAAATTGGAAACCGCTCTTCTAATTGCATGTTTTAACTCTTACAAATTCAAAGAGTTTATAAACTCGGTATTTTTAGACACTCCATAGCCAAAAGTTGAAGGAATTTAAATCGGAAGGCCATTTCATATCAAAACTTCGGCCAATGAGATTATTGTCAAATGATGTCTTTAGAAGACGAGCTACATTTCGATGGAAATGAGGTAGCAATCCATTTTGCTGGAATATCAGGCTTTCCAGGATGCTTCATTATCTAATTCAAATAAAAAAACAATGCTTGACATCATCTTGGCATATCCTTCCTCAGTTACTATAATAATTTTGAGTATACCATTAACCTCTCCATCAAAGAAATACGGACTAATCAAAAATCGCGACGTAAAGCTTCTCAGCACAGTAATTTTATCGATATAAAGAGGCGGTTCAAAGTAAGCGAGGGGGAAGGAGCCTCTTTCGATTTAACGATAGCCATCGCTGAGAAAATTTCACAAAGGCATCATTTAGGTGATTCTTTGAATTGAACAGCAATAGGAAGAATGTAGACACGACAAAGTCAAGCTATAGTGGCCTGGTGGTAGCTAAATGCAGTACGCGGTGTTGTTAGTTGACGGCAATGCTAGTTCCAAAATAACCTAAACAGATGTTGAATATGACACGAAAGTAGAAATGAACCTTGTCTATTCACAACTCATTTAACCTGTCTGGGTCTTCATCTAATTCCGATTAACAACTGTTAGCAAAATTCATTCCAATTCACATGATCATTAGGAGTTACTGATTGAACAGATCTGAACGTAGTATTAATATTATAATTCAAAATAATACAAGAAGGCTGGCTTTTTCTGCACTGCCATAAAATATTCCAAGCAGTCGTACTTTCCCTATCGCCAAAAAAGCGAATATTCATCTCGTAAGGATGCAATGTTAACTTTTGCCTCATTACTTTTAAAACCATTCTCTGTGGAATGTCCAAGCATGAAGTGACATATCTAGCATTGCAAAGGCCTAAATGTAATGTTGAAGCAATCTCCTGAATAGTGGTACAAATTCGTGATATTTAAAAATTTCTGAACAGTTTGGTACAAATTTTGATGTAGAATCAATTTTCTAAGCAGTTCTCTCTCATCAGGAGTTATAGAATAACTACGTGCATTATGCTTACTCCCCATCCTTTCAAATTTATTCAAGAGGACGAGTTCTTTAGTGGAGTATGGTCTATAACTCTTCTCTCTCTCTCTCTTCTATAGGATTTAAAGCATTTGAGGGCATTAAGAACTATTCTTATAATAATGAATGGTGAGTAACATGTTGTTTAACTGTTAGACTAACTTCACTTCAATTAAATGGCGGACATAATATTAATCCAATATTCAGTCAGATTTCTTTATTTATTGAAAAGGCCTTCTACGTAATTTTGCATTTAATGGCGTATTGTACAATGATTAACTGACATCAACCTCAAAAATTTAAATTCGTAATGGGAAGTTATTTTTTGCTCATCCGGTTAATATTATAATCAGAAATGAAATTAGACAACTGAGTTTGTAAGCGGAATTCAGCTCGTTTGTTTTTTAATGAAGACAGAAATAACGGTAGCTGAAAAATTGGAAACAACACAGTTAGAATACAAAGATCACCGTAAGTTGTAAAGAGGATGAGAGACGTTCTGGTATCTACAGACAAATTCCAACTGTTGGTCAAGATCAGGCGGGAAAGAGTGGATCGTTTTAGAGGACAGAAGTTTTTAACAAGTTGGAGTTTTGAATTCAAGAAATTTCTTAATTTTCTTTCACAACAAAGAAGCAGGTTTTATGAAAAAAATGCTGAGATGTTTCATAGAAAAGGAATATTTAAGAACTTCGTAGAGAAGAAAAGCATTTAATTGGCAACCTTAACTTTCTGAGAGAAAGTCTTTTGAATGTTTCAGGCATCAGAGAAACAAAAGCGACATAGATGACTGCAGATAAAGGAAAGAGAGAGAGAGAAAGATCAACAGTTTCAGAGTAGAGTTAATCCAAATAAGAGGGTGAATACAGGAACCAATGTTTAAAAATTTTTCATCAGTAAAGTATTGCATTTTAAATTACTTATCGCTATTCAGATGAAAAAAAAAATTAAAATTATGAAAGTTCCTTAAACCATACGGATTTCGAGAATAATAAAAGAGAATATAAAATGATTAAATGACCGCTTATGTTCTCCCGTCTGGGAATTGAATAAAAAAGTACCAGGTAAGCAGGGCCATCTTTTCCATTATGCACTTAAACACTATACCCAGGGCTTGCGAATTTTTTAGGGGTCTGCGAAAAAACAGGGACCCGAAAAAGTATAATTCAAATAGCATTAAATGATTTTATTCCAACAATATAATTCTACAAACTAATTTTTAAACACAGAATTATAAGATAAAGTCTTCGACTTTTTTCTTTAGAAAAATCACATTAACAACTTCATCAAAGTTCGAATTTCGAGTAAGTTAAGTGTTGTAGAAATAATTTCACAATCATTTACGGAAATGCTTTCGGATTTATATAAAAAATAGATTTAACGCAAGGATATGTTAATATGCTTGACATAATGCAGTGAGGCTTCGGAATGAATTGTATCTAGGACCTATGAACCCGATGGCCCGGTATGTAAGATATGTGTTGTAGCAAAAGCTGGACATTTTCCCCAAATGAAAAGATTTTTCACAGAAATTTGAACAACTGAGAAAAACACCGATAACTATTCTACGATATTTAGACTTCCATATTTAACATTATATAGCTGTTACACTTTTCACATTTTTAGGACAATTCAATTCTCCACTCATACTTTCCATCCACATAATAGACTCCTGTAATGTCTGATCAACATTTTCTGCTATCTTTCTTTTTAAATCAGTGGCATCATCTGCAAGTCTTCCTTAATGCCATTTAATTAAAAAGTAATCCTGTTTTTGTTTTTAAGTTTCTGTGCGCAAAGAAAATATTTATCATCGGTTTATTTCCAAATTATTAACATTTTATTCTTTCTTAGAACAAATATTGAAAATTAAATTCTTCTGCTTGTGCTGTACTTTTAAGGAAACGATGCTGTAGTCAAAGGCAAAATAACGTTCTGCGCACTACAATTAACTGAATGACTGCTCTGCAACGCAGCCCTAACCTCCAGGGTATGCATCCGCAATCGCTATTAACTTCAGCTTCTAGTTTAACCAGTTATATTTGTCTGCATTTTAAAGAATGTTAATAATCGGTTTCTTTGGGCATGATGCCGACAAATAAATATTTTAAAATGCATTTTATCACTACAATTAGGAATTATGTAAGACGAATTTATTCAGAATAAGAACACTTTATTACTTTCAGTGAGAATGGGATGCAAGCTGTCATAAAAGATAGCGAAGTAACGAAGGCCACGATAAAATTAATTGCCTAGCTAATGATTTTTTAAACATTTATGTGAAACTTATCTACATATCATAGAATGGATAAACATTAATAGAAAAATTAACCCGATGTCGATTATAAACTCAAGAAAAAGTTAAAACAGAATTCCTTAAATAAATTTTTGCCAGAGTTCCACTGCAATTGATTTTATGATGAAGAATATAAATTTTCGATAGGTCAGGTTGTGACCTGTTGAAAGTTTCTTTTCTATTTTCCTATTTCAGGGGATTTTAAAAAAGTTATCGCGTTTTCCGAAGCCAAGATGTTACTCTATTCTGCTATGAATTAGTAAACGAATTCTTTCCCACGCGTAGATCTTATGGTACCTTATTGAAGATTCAGCTTTTTTAATGTTTTATTGCTTTTATTCTTTGCGGTTATCAATAGTAACAGTAGAGATACCAGTTGAATTTTAGCAAAAGTTAAGAGATGAGTAACGTGCCACGTTCTTATTTTAAAATTTCAAGTTGAAAGCTTTCTAAATTAGTTATTTACATCACTGTATGATGTGGAAACTAAGTCTATTTATTACTGCTAGGTACGATACCGCACGAAGTTTTTCGAATTTAAAAGAATCTTGAGCGGATTTCATCATTTCGAAAATTGATAAGAATCATCCTTATTTTCTTGTCTTACCTTTATACTAAAGCTGTTGTCTAAGTGAGATCGAAATTAACAGCGAAACTTAGCTAAATATTTAAGCAGTCTCAAACACTCTTACCTCTATCTGGAAAGCTTCGAACAATATTAGCTTGATAAGGCTGGGTGGTACGAGAGATTCCACTGCTGTCGGCTATTGCGTTATAGAGATCAAGCATGTATTCTGGCGGAGAGTGATGCCTCTCTCGGTGACCAGGATGTTGCATTCCGAACACTTGGAGCAGCCGATGAAGCGCCTCCTGCTGCACGTCGTTACTTAAGTCTGAAGTTTCGTTTTGCATTCCGCTTAACAAAGACATGCTGTATGCAAAACTCTGGATTGCAAACAGCAAAAACATCATCAGCGATAAATAAAAAGTACGTTCCCTCTCCATGGCTTGTTTCAGATAAATTACAAACATGATTCGGGATTATCGTAATTCGGTCTGTTCGATGAACACGATCACATCGATTTATGAAATCGACTGTATATCGTTAGTTCGTGGTATATATCGAGACTGGTGAAGGCTCTTTGAATCCTGATGTGACAAATACTCCGTTATATAGATAGAAAAATCAAGTGGGCGATATAGATTCACGTCATATTATATCTCCCCTATGTGCATCACTCCTCCCCTTCTCAATCGGGCGTGGTATCCCTTGATCTAGTCGGGCCAATCACAAACTACAGTCAAGCGCATAGTTTGTAGCGGAGAGTGCCAAATGTGGTGAGGCACGATGTTTCTGTGTCGGACTTTCACAGTATGGACTTCTCTCCTGGCCAGAGAGCCTTGAATGGAATGCATCCTCCTAAGACGTGCACACTAGTATATTTGCAGAACGCCTCCCCCACTTCCCCCTCTTTTCCCACTGGATACTTGCTATTTCATTACGAGATATATGGGAGTTCTTACACTGGTGACTCATAGTCTGTGTTTGGCCACCTGTTCCCTGAATGGTAACGTTCAGAGCTGTAATGTTTTTTTTTTATTTTAAAAACACATAAACTTCAACTCTAATTGAAGAATGTCAGTGAGGCTATGATCATCGAATAATTACTATTTATATGGACACGAAAGCATTTAACTTCGAATAATGAACATTTCCCTTTTACATGTTTTTCATTAACTAAAGCATTTCCTTGTTTGTAGATTGAAACTACGGTTCCGTATCTGTCACCCACATTGGCGCCACTGCTGCTGAAGTGATGAATGGCAATCGGAGGAGTCTATCTATCTTTCCTTGGAATTTCCCGTATGCGTGGCGTATGGCTAGAATGCCAACGTTCTTTTCCCAGATGGACGCGAAACATTCCAAATAATCTTGCTGCTTCAGTTATACAAAAGGAGTCGCTAAGAATTTCGTCCCCACAGCTCAGCTGTAAGCTGCAACAACATTATAAATAACTATTATGTGTAACAGTTATTTATAATACTCTTATGTGTAATTAAGGAAACAGCGTTATAAATAACTATTATGCATAACAGCTATTTATAAGCTATCTTATGTATAATGAATGAAACTTAGACACAATTAAAATAGAGTTTAAGTACATACAACTTTCATCACGAGACCACTTTCAAAATCAAACATTTTTGATGAGTTAAGTTAAATTTGACAATTTGTGGGAATAAAATTTTTCTGAAGCAGAATGTAAAAATATTATTCTATAATAATACAGTATTTAATAATGTAAATGATTGAATTATTAGGATGAAAATAATTCATAACAAAAAATAACATTTACAGTGGCATGAGAGAAGAGCAATTAATAGTGCAGGATGATTCACTTGCACTCAATCATAGCATATTTTCAGTTTTATTTCTATTATTATTTATAAACATAAATTATAAGAGGCTACAATAAATTCTGACAGTGCCCTTCTGCGAATTCTTTTTGCCATGTTTTATGAGACTTGACGTAATGTTTGAACAGTTATTTTTGAAATTTATAATTCGCTGTTGGCTGGCCTTAAATTTATCCAATGTGGGTTGCCTGTATATACCAGTCTTTGCAAGTAGTCTCAAAGATAAAAAATCTAGGGGATCTTGGTGGTCACGCATTTCTACATATAAGACGACTGGGAAAACAACATGTTGCACTCTATGTAAACAAAACACTACTTGTGAGTAATTGAAAGCAGCAGAACATAAAATCAACGGCTGTCGTACATCTGGGGCTGACCAGTGACTCAATTGTTGCAGAGAATCGAATCCTATTAAGTTGTCAATGATTAATTTATACTTTCAATTTGGTTTGCATGAATTCTAAATCATCCTACAGCAATCAGTTCAAATGTTAAAAAGCTGGAATGAATGAAGTGTCGTACTTAAGTAACTACTAAGTTACCAGTAATCATTTCTAAATGCAAAAATGTTTACTGCTGTGATTTGTAAAGCAAAAGAACCAAATACCCACCTTAGAATTTATTTTTTATGAAACCTTCCCAGAAAAAAACACGAAAGTTATTAGAGTCTACCTTTAACTCATGAACTTAGTACCATGAATGGTTGAGACGACAGTGGATACTTGTTGATATTAGACTTGAGTTTCTGCAATTTGAGAGAAAGACATGTGAACGAAGGTTGTTCCGTAGAACAGAAACAGAAAGGATAAATGAGGAAGAGGATAAGTTATTTCTGTGAGTTTGGAGTCGGACAAACTCGCAACAAAGAATCTCACCTGAGCTAACCTAAATCTACTTTCAAAACAGGAGAGAATAAATTTCATAAAGCAAAGCACTCTTAAAATACCAAAGAACTTTCTTTAAAAGGCAGAATTTTATTAAGATTCCCCACTACGCCTCTATGAGATAACATATAAACTTAATAAACAACCCTGAACGCTGCAGAGAATGTTTAGTATTTTTTTTTTGAGATGAATAAAAATTGTCATTATTTATATATTTTATATATTTAATTAATTATGTATTTACTCCGATTTATTTTATTTCGATATTGTGCCTCCTCTTTGACAAATACAAATGTATATATTGCATAATAGTAATTATTATGTTTTCCTTATAATCAAAATAAAAACTGATTGCTACATTATACCCTGAGTTACGCTTCAGTTTTTATTCTGTAGTCAAAGTAATCAATGTGATTTAAAATGGCTATATTAGCAATAAAATTATAGAAATACATTTGGTAAAAATAAAGAATTTTTGCATACAACATACAGATATGAATTTATAATTGTAACATCTTTGGGTCCTTTTCCTTTACACACTCTAAATCTCCTTTTCGATTTATCTATTCTCTCTTAGCATAGGAGAAAGCTGGTGAGATTCGTATTTCACTTCAATTCACATCTTATTCAGTAAATTTTAAAATTACATTACGATGGATAACTGTATATCATATAAATTTCAATCTTGCATCAAAATGGCCGATGAAAATAAAAATAACCGTCAGAACATTATATACCCTCATTTCCATTTCTGGAAAATAGGCTAAAATATTTATTTAAATTTTTACTTTATTTTTTATTTGTTTTTTTGAATTGCCAGCAAATACTACTCGTACAGGCATACAACTGTCATTTTTCAATTGTATTCTTGTATGAGTTTGAAAATAACCGCAAATGTTGCAAAGCATCACTGAGTGCATCACCTTTAAGCAGGATGCATTCCTAGGCACGCGGAAGTATACAAAAGCACAAGGTGATCAAAATTTGAGAGCGGCCAATCGGTCAAATATAGGAGAAAAAAGTTAAAGGAAAAATCTGTCAAAGAAATATAGGCAAAGATGGCTAAATCTGCAATAAGAACTAGGAATACTCAAAAGTTGTTGGCACGATCTACGTTTTGCTCAGTAATATGGTGGGTCCAGTTGAAAGAGGTGGCCTCCTATATTTTGCACTGGTGGCTAAATCTTCACAGCCAAGTTCTGCCAAATTCAACAGTCAAGTAGACTACGCAAAAAAGTCAATTAACTCATTCTTATCACATATTTAGAAAAGCACTTAATATTTTTGTTGGTGTGCGTCCAGCTAAATCCTACTCGGGTCGCCAGCAATGAGAGTTAATAAGCTTAAGTGGCAATTACAAATTGTGGGGAAGGGAAGTGAAGTGTAAGAAATTTCGATTGGTATTCAAATAATATTCAGATATGCCGACGAAGTCTTATTTTTTAAAAATAACCTAAAATTCTACAATTACAGAAGTTTGTAGCCAATATTTGGTTTGATTCATTAATTTATTCCACATGACTTAAGCCGTACTTTAGCTTCATTTACAGTACCAGACTGTGCACTTGTATTTCAGAAAAACAGGAAGTGGCAGTATCATACCCATTTGGTGAATGGAGGAGCGTAGATTGGTATCATGATTTGTTCTGCGCATGAGCGAACATAACTAGGAAAACGAAGCTTCACTCTGCCAGTCAGTTTAAAGGATCTGAGTAAGAACGTGTGCGCTCCAGAATGCAGGTGTCTGTACAGATGTTTTTAACGGACACTTTGCCATCTAAGAAACGTAAACCAATTCATCTGAAAGATCCCATTTAACTTAAATATTTGAAACTAAATTTACTTTCTGGTTTTACTGTTTATTTATTTTTTAATATTTTTATTAATTTTTCTAGCTTAATGTGTTGGCGTAGTGTCTATAATTCAAGTATCTATTTTTTGGAAACGGTTTCTAATCTAAAAAAAATTACTTTTATGTATATTACTGTGCCTATGTAAAAATTTAATGTAAAATTTACGTGAAATTTTTACTGGGAATTTGACATCGTGATGTAATTTATTATTATCGGACTTGATATAGTGAGGGTATGCACTTAATAACAGATGCAACCCAAAACTTTACATAACACTCATTAATGCATATAAAAAAATGCAGAGCAATGAATATGAAAGTAAAATAAACAACCAAAAATATGCGCGTTTAATTACTAAAATACTGGTCAAACTCGACATTTGTCTCTTCCATAAATTTCCATTTTAAAGAGAGAGAGAGAGAGAGAGAGAGAGAGAGAGTGCAATGTATACTAGGTCTACAATCCACAGCAGTTGCAAGAAACCTAATAGTTTTGTACAATATCATTTAAGAAGAGTTCTTCGAATACTTTTACCATGTTCATTTGTTGTTGGTGGAGTGCGAATTTTTTGAAGCAAAGGCTGATACCGTGGAGTGAAGATGAGCATGCGTTATTAAAAGAAACGTAAATGTATATACAAGGTAGTTATAAAGTCCTATCTCACTTTTAAAAATTAATAACTCAAAAACAGTTTTTCTTGAATTGTAATCAGTATATATGTGAATTTTAAACAACAAAAATAGTTCAGAATTTTCCCACCAGGGGCTAGGCGATTTATTTAATCCAATAAACAAATTAGCTTTTGATTTCATTATAAAAGAATGACTCTAAAATCAGAGAACTTGACTGTTTGCTCACGGTGATTTAATTCTTCGCCTTCAAAGTAAAAATGTTGAAATTTATCTCTAACTTAAGTAACTAAGTCCAGTCAAGTTCGTTTTACAACGTTGCCTAAAGACAAATCGTTTTTAATTAAACCTGCAATAACACTGTCACCACGTGAATGGTGACAGTGTTATTGCAGCCCTCAGAAGATATCAAAGCCAGAAAAATGTCTTAATAATTTCATGTTCAAGAAGAGCCGTAATAAATACCGTAAAGCGTTTCAAAGAAGGCTACCTAACTCCTAAAGCCTGGAAATGGTCGTCCAGCATCATCACAAGAAGTAATTCAAAAATTGATGAGGAGCAAAAACAGTGTTTTCAACTTCGAAGGATGCAATCCGTCGAAAGTTAGTGAATATTCCGTGGCAAGTTTTGAAGGCAGCAATGAAGAATACAATATTTGATTTTGATTTCTTATTAAAAAACAATGGTGGACATTCTGAGATTTGATCGATAAAGACTGGTGAAAATTTTACCCGTACGTTATTTTTCTAAATTAATCGCTTTGGGCGTCCCTCTAGTGATCAAATTTAAAATTAATTTTTTGTTTAAAAACTTCCAAAAAAGATCCTTTTCGGTATGATTTATAATTTTGGAATTATTAATTTTTAAAAGTGGAAAAGGAATTTATATAAAAGCCCTCTATATATAATTTAATCAATTTCAGAAAAATGAAAACCTCGTTTAAGACATCATCCCTACCTGTTTAGTTTAATATCCATCAGGTGTTCCTTATTAAAGATGAGTTTGTGAATAGGCCAGCCCATATGGTGAAATGATCATGGAAGATCAGATTAAGGAGAACTCAAAATTTTAATGAGTGTATCGTAGATTGTCTGTTGACATATACTGTGCTTCCACTTTATTAGGTACACCTACCTAGTAGCGTGTTGAGCCTCCTTTAGCCTTCAAAACAGCCTGAATTCGTCTAGGCATGGAATGAACAAGATACTGAAAACGTTGTGCAGGAATGGAGTACCATGTATTAGGTACACCTACCTAGTAGCGTGTTGAGCCTCCTTTAGCCTTCAAAACAGCCTGAATTCGTCTAGGCATGGAATGAACAAGATACTGAAAACGTTGTGCAGGAATGGAGTACCATGCAGACATGAGTGTGTCACGCAGTTCCTTGAGATTCGACGGAGGTCTAGGCCTGCAGCGAACAGCCCTTTCCAGCTCATCCCAAAGATGTTCAATAAGATTGAGATCCGAAGGACTGAACGGGCTACTGCAGCAAAGAAAAGTCATTGTCATGTTCCTGGAACCATTCCATAGTGATTCGGGCTTTGTGCTCCGGCGCATTATCCTGCTGAAAGTAACCATCTGACTGAGAATAAACTGTCAACATGAACGGATGCACTTGGTCAGCAACGATGTTTAGATACGATGTGGCATTCAGACGTGAATCTATGGATATCAATGGACCCAATGTGTGCCAAGAAAACATTTCCCACACCATAACACTGCCCCCACCACCTTGCACAGTAGTCGTCAGACGTGACGGGTCCATGGATTCATATTGTTTTCTGAGCCTTCCATCAACATGATGCACCAGGAACTTCGACTCGTCAGACCAAGCAACTGTTTTCCAATCCTCGATAGCCCAGTGCTGGTGTCGCTGTACCCACATGAGGCGTGTTCTTCATTGATAACAAAGGAACGCGATGTGGCCGTCGACTGTTGTAGCCCATTCGCGACAAAGTGCGACTAGTGGTCTGTTGAGATATTTTGTTCTGCACACCAAGGTTGTATTCTGACGTGATGTGCAACATTGTGGCCCGTCTGTTTGCTTGCACAATTCTAGCCATCCTCTTCTGACCTCTCTTGTCAAGAAGCAATTTTCTTCCACAGGAACCATTGAGAGGATGTTTTCTGTTCGTTGCACCATTCTCGATACACCCTTGAAACTGTGGTGCGTGAAAAGTTCAGGAGAACTGCCGTTTCAGAGATGCACGTGTTGCACCTACTACCATGTCACGTTCGATCACTCCTTTTCCCCATTCTTGCTACGGTTTGTACGCTTAACTGATACTAGAAAGGTTGTTCTGCTGCATTTATATCCACAACTGTGGTCATGTGACTTACAACGTTGTGGGACAAACCATTTGTGTGAACAGCAGGGGTGTACCTAATAAAGTCGCAGCACAGTGTAGAAAACTTCATACTGTTATCACTGTGATATCTCGTACTGACCGACTTCAGTATAATTATTCAAATCTTCACAATTTTTGATGATGATGTTGGGAGCTGCGTTTGATGAAAATATATCTCAAGATTATCTTCTACTTGTGAATCTTGTAAAGAACTATATTTGAGACATTAGAATTCTTTCAGTTCTCTCAGTTGTAGCCATTTAATTTATATGATCCTTGTAGGTGTTTGGATCCATAATGAGAGAAATGTCAACGTGAGGGTTTCAGTAACTTTTCCATGTAGTTATATACTTCAAATCGAGTAAATAAATAAATAATTTACTGAAAAGGCCATTGTCTTATGATAAAATTTAATTTAATATATCATCAGATTTGGAAATAAAGCATTTATCAATTTGCTTCTTCGGAAATGCTAAGATCTTTGGGTAGCTTTATCCCAGTTTTGTCTTATGCGAGTTTAAAATTTACACTGATTCACAGTGAATTTGTGCCGTCAATCAGTTTATCAGATTTAACACGTTCTGGCAAATTCTACGAAACTGGTTCTATCAAGGTTCTATCAGAGTTTAAAAGGGTTTTGCTGAAGCCATTGAGGGAGCAATAGGGGGTCAAGGAAACTGCTTGTTCGGGGGAGGGGGTTAGGGAAGTCGGCATACGATCAATAGCATGGGACAAAATTACACAAGCTTTCTTTCTGAGATTACCCTAATTTCTACAAGTATTACAGTTTCTCTTTCATTTTTAAATTAAATACTGTACTGAAAGGAAAACTGTAATACTCGTAGAAGTAAAATCCATCAGTAATTTACGATTACTTGAAAAAACACTTCTAAGAAACTATACACGGTGCATCAGGGGATAAGGAAATCAGAGTGAAAACAATGCTGCTGTGAAACATTATATCAGCGACAGACACCCTTTAGGACATAACGTGACATCACCGGAGTATCGCTAGATTCATTTTGGAAAGTTCTGTTGTGTGTGTTTAGCTTCGTTTCTGATTTTTAAAATCGGTTGGATAATTTTTTTACGTTCTGTTTTTTTTCCACATCGGGAGGCATGCTGCTAACAAGAGTTTCGCAAAGTCGCAAGTGGCCCGCGTTTTGGAGGATTAAGCACCCCCCCCCCCTAGTTTAAATTATTAATAGCAGATGCATTTTAACAGCAGTGCGATTGTGTGGTACGTACCTTTTGTACGTGCGAGGTAATCTAATTGAGGTGTATAAAGCTTTGAATGGTTTGAGTGCTGATGGGATTCTTCCACTTGCTCAGAATAATCGCCTGAGAGGGCATAAATTCAAATTGAGGAAAGACAGTTGTAGGATAGAGTGCGGAAGTTTGTCTGTAACCAGCGGGTGGTTGATTGCTGAAACAAACTTCCATCTGTGGTTGTGGAAGTTGATATTTTAAACAGATTCAAGGCAGAACTGGACAAACATTTGAAGCGAGTGGACGGGTGAAATGAGAAGGGATGCTTTTTTTTGTTTTGTTTTTTTGGCTGATGCTATATAAGCTTTCCTTCTTGCATAATGTGCCCTTGTTAATGCTAATATCAACAGTATCTTGTGTGGTATGCATCTTGTTTGGTACGTATCTTTGGTACGATCTTAAAAGCTGTCAGCATTTTGACCAAATGGCGTTTTGAAAAGTCGCATTTTACATAGTCGGCATTGATACAAATGGCACTGCAAGCACGTTGTGGAAGTGGACTAGCTTCCCAAAGGATAAAATTACTTATCTAATCTGTGATTGATATTATTTCCTGCTTTCCCCAGTATGTTCCATATTTGGCTTACACAGTTTATTTTAATGACTTAAATACACAAGAGGCTAAAACACTTCCATTGACATATTAGTATATTAAAAAGTAAGAGATTACATCAATCTTTTTCGTGGAATGCTTCCAGTCAATTCTCTCTCATATGTGACGAATAAAATAAGATAAAAAATTGGAAAAAAACGAATTAATGAATTCCTACACTCACAGAGATACGACCAAATCCGATGCGCAACGGAACCGAAAGCCGAGAGCCCCAACCCGATCCCGAAACACATCAAACCACCGCAGCAAGACCATGGGTGCGAGAAGATATTGTGTCATAATAAATAGTTAAAACTCGTTCCAATAATAAATAATTAAAATCACTGGTTAAAAACGCTATTAAAATCACAATTAAAAAGATTAAAAACTATTTAAAATTAAACGGATTAAAAGTTACGATTTGGATGAATACTCAAATTAAACGAAATGCACAGCTGTTTCTCTTCCTTAAGCAGACCACGCTTTTCGGTTGATCGCCGTGTTCACAGAATGGGAATATCACGAAGTGTTTGTGTGCCTATTAATACACACACACAAACGTGATGGGAATATCACGAAGTGTTTGTGTGTGTATTAATACATACACGTTTATTTTTAATCTTTTTAATTGTGATTTTAATAGTGTTTTTGACCAGTGATTTTAATTATTTATTATCGGAACGAGTTTTAACTATTTATTATGACACAATATCTTCTCGCACCCATGGTCTTGCTGCGGTGGTTTGATGTGTTTCGGGATCGGGTTGGGGCTCTCGGCTTTCGGTTCCGTTGCGTATCGGATTTGGTCATATCTCTATGAGTGTAGGAATCCATTAATTCGTTTTTTTCCAATTTTTTTATCTTATTTTATTCGTCACATATGAGAGAGAATTCACTGTAAACATTCCACAAAAAGATTGAGGTAATCTCTTACTTTTTAATATACTAAAATCGTGGAAGTTATTAAGCCCTGTAGCTCTGATTTTTTACTAATTCACATATTAGTGAAATATCATTATTCACGGTTGTAGCCGTAGAGGGATTAAAACTGGTTTCTCTAAACGAAAATACAGGGTTGTTAAAATTAAAGTATCCCTATGTAGAGGGCTCTGGAGCGAGTTCTAAGGCTAGTACTGAAGAGAAATTTGGACAATAGGTGCAATAAATAATGCGCTCGCTTTTTATTGGGAAAAAAATAGTTATAAAATTTGTCACTATATGGCGCTGTGACAATACAAATCACTTGAACAGCGCTACAATTGTTCAATGTGTCCTCCATTTTAGCCAGTTCTAAATTTTCAGTTTAGCGAAGATTCCTTTTCTGTATATTTCGTTGTTGACCACTTCTTGAAGGTCACCGTCGATCGTTTGCAGTGAGGGCAACATTTGCTTTGGAAGGAATCTGTCGGTAAGCACTAGTCGGTTATGGTCTGCTAGCAACTGTACTGAAGACTGGAGATAAAGGGGCGGAACGAGTCAAGGGCAGTGATCCCAGAAATTCGTCTCTGCAATTTTTCCGGTGGCCATCTTGATTGTGAATAGCAACCTTCTTTCTCCTATATGTGATCAAAGCATGCGAAGTTGAAGGGCATCTGCTAACACATTTAGCAGATTAATAAGCTCGTAAATGGCCTTTGACGAATTCATTAAGACTTGAGTTCATTGAGATTTTCGTCAATTTCTTACGAATTTATGAATTCTATTATTCGCGTTTTCAAGAATTTATTAATTCGTGAAAACGCGATCTGGCCATACTCCTAGCTGATGCTCCTAAACCCATAATACAACAATAACAGCAGGACGTGAGACAGAGAATTTCGTGAGGATGCCCATCGTAGAGTTTCGTGAGGACGCGCAACAGACAGTTTCTTGAAGAAGCGCATCCGACAGTTTCGTGAGGACGCATGACCGAAATTTTTTGTTCTTACTGTGCAATTTGGCCAACAAAATAGAAATGTTAACAAAGTTAGCAATGCAGCAAAGTTTGCGAGATTTTATTAAGGGGGCTATGAAATAAATCTATTCTAAAGAGCTAAATTCATTAGAATTTAACTTTTTTTCTTTAGAACGTAACTGTAGTTAAATTCCTGCACTTAAGCATACTAAAACTGTAATTCATGGAAATAAAGGGGAAGCAGGTCTGGATTTAGAGAGGAATGGCTTCAGACAATCAACATTTCCAATATCAGGTCTGAATTGTTTTTTAAATTTTTTAATGAGAATGTAAATTTATAAACCAATTACAAGATTCTAAATAATGTTTCTTTTAAAATGCAGTTTGTGTTCGATGGGATCTTCTTCAATCTCCCTACTATTCCATACTGGAATTCAATATTAAAGAACTTATTCAATAGGAATATTATTGTGAGACAACATCATAAATACAAATGACAAAATATCGGTGTATTTATAACGATAACATTAAACTTAATGATTAAACATTATCTTTCACAAACGGACAAAATACAGAGTATTGTATTTATTTATAGATCACACAAATTATACGAAAATAAGTTAACCAATTTGAATTGACCAATTTTAGATAATTTTAGATATTTATTCATCAGTTCATGTCGATTAATTTTAAAAGAATTAATTAGATATTTTCCTATTTGATATATGAATCCACAACAAATAAGTGCATTGTTTATTAACTTGTAGGGTTCATCGGAATCTGAAAATATTTGTTTTTTCTGTTAGTTCGTATGTCCAGCTCTGTTGCAGTGTGCCTTATAGGAAGAAATCGGTGGATGTACTTATGAATTGTACTCCAAAACCATTCTGTGTAACGCAGATTTCAGTGTTTATTGGCAGAACTCTGCTGATATTCTTTTCTGAAAGCTCGTCGTGCAGTACAGTCTTATTAATTTGTTTGACTAACAAATTGGGATATCAGATTTTCTCAGAAATATTTTAATTAAAAGATATGTATAATCTTTTCATACGCATCACACATCTATACATGAACTGAGTAAAATATAACGATAACAATCTACAGTTTTTAAAATCTCTGATTGAAAACGTAGTCACTTGCAGCCACAGTCTTCTATTTCTAACACAGTCTTTTTGAAATTTCGAATGGTGAAGGTATGGACTTTGAAGCTCATTGGAACACATTTCGAAACCTCCTTTGTAAGCGACATCAGACACCTCTCGGGGTGATCATTGTCTCTGAAAAATAAACCAAATTAAACATAAGTGAGCATTAAATTTTAATAATGTGGTTTAATAATGCGATTTAATAATGTGGTCCTATATTGTCAGAAAGCATCTGCTTTTAGATCTGTCATTATTTTGAAAAAAATACACAAATCCTCTTTCATTACCATATGTTGTTTATCCTGATAAAAACAAGCGTGAACTTGAATAAAGCATGCCTTCGGTCTTGCGCTAACTTATAATTTTTGTCAGATTTAAGACCTTTTAAGAGGTCTTAAATATGACAATAAAAAATTCAAAGACAACAACAGTTATGATATCGGTTCAAAATTGCGATTAATATTGTTTTCCCTCATCACTTCATATGAAAGGCGTAGGTCAGAATGAATTATCACATTCATGACCATATCCAGGTATGGCGAAAACATTCATATTTGTCACAAATAAAATATACGAAAGTGTACATTGGGTAAACAGGCAAATCCAATTCTCTCTCTCTCTCTCTCTCTCTCTCTCTCTCTCTCTCTCTCTCTCTCTCTCTCTCTCTCTCTCTCTCCCTCTGTTTCATCTTACTGTGCTGTGCTGCTTGTTAGCTTGTGAAAAGTGCTACAAATCTTCGCAGGAGAGTTGTTTAGGCGCCATGATTCTGACAGGCACCTGTTACTGTTCGCATAAATTGTCAATGGAGACGTGGCTTGTGTTATATCGCGTTTCTTCAGTTAGATAACATTATTTACTCCTTTCAAGATAAAAAAAAAAAAAAAAAAAAAAAAAAACGTCAACCAGATGAGACGAAATCTTAGGTACCGATAATGAATATTTCATAACAAAGTCTAAATTATTAACTGAATAAATTGATTAAAAGCGTTTAAAACTGTATTTAAATCATTATAGCGCGCAGTACAATATAATTAACTTAATAAATAAATATTAGAGCAAGAAAAGAAATTTTTCTAAGAGTCAACGAACGAAAAGGTAGATCAGGAATTCTGTATCTTTAACATCGCAAGTTTCAACTTTTCTTCCATGTTAATGCACTGAAACGTTCCTAAATTAAATAGAGATTTATTCTGAAATGAACTGTGCATTATTTCACATTTGAGAGAGAGAGAGAGAGAGAGAGAGAGAGAGAAAGTGTGTTTATTCCTTTTTCGGTTTAATGATGCCTTCGTGTCAAAGACCCTTTGCTCTAATATAAATGAAAGGGTAATATATATCCTTGTTCAAGATATATCAAGGAAGATTGAAAGATTCAAGTTAGGGTGCTGCTCTAGTGGCAATTCTACGAAGGCTGCTCAACAAAGAATAGTCATAATTTCTCATGAACAACCATACTGCTTGCTATTTACAGCTGAGATGCAGAATTTAAGACCAAACCAAGCTGCATCACACAGCAACTACGCAGTTGACTCTTGCGCACAGTGTGACTTTGGCGCTCGGTCAAGTTTATGCCTGTTCACTTGTGCCTACGTAACAATGGACGTTACACGCGAGGAACAGCATGCTGTTCTCAAATTTTGTTTCTGTCTCAAGAAAACATCAGCTGAACCGCATGAAATGCTAAAAGAGGTTATTCAATAAGGGAAAAAAATTACAAGTTTTTTAAACCAAAAATGTTCTCAGCATTGCGCATTTTGCATTTAAATAAATGTAGAAAATCTTCACTTTAACGGATCTTAATTTAATGGACTTAAGAAATAAAGGAGAGCGCCTCCATTGAACCAGAATTTTCGCCTTTACGAAATCTGTTGGCATAACTACCTCAGCCTGATAGTATTTACCATCAGTTAACAAAGAGTTAACAAATGGTCAGAGCAGTGTGCTAGGTTTCCTCATTATCCATCAGCCTGTCGAATATGTCAAATGTCGTTTTAGAGGGTCATATGAATCTCCAATGAGGGCACAAGTGCGAACTTCAGACTCTAAATAGGCCTGAACAGAGTTTTTATTGCCCCTATACAAGACAAAAATTTCTAGTTCTTATACTCCACATAATTGCAGCATTAAAACATTTAATATTTTAGGCATGTTCTCATATACACTGGTGTTCAAAGTGCATCACCCCTTAAAATTGTAATTATCCGAATAACGTAAGTATATGGCAATATTTCTTACAGATTGCATCAGATAAGATTGACACGCGTAGGTGATAACGTAATATTGCATCAGCTGTTACTTTCAGCTATATAAGCACGCTCTGCAAGAGTTGCAGTCATTCCTTGCTTGTGTCAGGATGGCGAGTTACGTGCAGTTGACGCCACGAAGAAAGAGTGCTATTGTTGCTTTACGTGAGGAAGGATGTTCTTCCCGTTATATTGCTTCTAGAGTGTCTTGTGATCGGTCGACAGTGAGTAGATTTCTTTCCAAACTCAAGAATACTGGTTCTGCTGATATAAAAAAAGGAACCGGACGCAAACGAGTCTCTACGCCATAACAGGACCTCGTTTTGAAGCGCTTATGCCTTAAAAACCGTAAAGCTTCTTCGTCTGAGCTGAAAAGAGAATGGGAAGAACATACAGGAGTGGTAGCAAGTGCAGTAACAGTCAGAAGACGCCTCTTCAAAAATGGACTTGTAGCCCGTTATAAGAAGAAGCCTCTCCTCACACAAAAAATGAAAAAGGCCCGATTAATTTAGTGTAAGGAGCATGTCAAATGGACCCCCGAGTAGTGGAAGTCAGTTATTTTCTGGGATGAGAAGAAATTCAACCTGCATGGCTCTGATGGAAGACAAATGATTCGCCGTAGACGTGGTGAAGAATACCATCCAGACTGTATGGTTTCTACAGTGAAATTCCCTACCAGCCAAATGATAGTGGTGTGCATTTTGTATCGCGGAGTAGGTCACCTGCACTTTATGAAAGGTTCCGTAAATACCAATGGATACCTGGCTATATTGGAAGGCAAATTGCTGCCAACCATTAGAGACCATTTCAACCTGCCAAGTAACTGCATCTTTCAGGACGACTCTGCTCCTTGTCATCGGGAGAAAAGTGTAAGTAGGCACTTCTGTAGTTACTTTAGCTTCATTTCTGCATTAGAGGTTCGACAGTAATGTGTTTACATTTGTTACAGGTGAAAAATTGGTTGGAAGAACGGTCCATTACAACTCTTAGTCGGCCAGAAAACGGCCCGGACCTGAATCCTATAGAGAACTTGGCATCGTGTGGAATCTGCAGTTGCTAGAAACAAACCAAAGACTCTTCGTGAACTTCATAATTCTTGTTTGGAACCACGAACTATAAGTTGATTATCTTCAGAAATTGATCTTGTCAATTTGTCAATGCCTCGATGGTGTGCTGCTGTCATCAGGGCCAGAGGCGGTTCAACTAAATATTAGTTTGCACCTGGTGAACTTTTCATTTTGTTTTCCATTTAAAATGATAAACTGAAGCAAATTGAGGGCTTCTGATAACATTTCAGCCTCAATTTTCGCGTTTACCAAAACTGTTGTATAAAGGTTGCAAATGCTCATTTTGGAATATTATGAGAGCAGCTTTCAAATATTACTTAGCTTTGCCTTAACTATTAATAAATATCTTTTGTTTATATTTCTATTTGTGATGCTAGTCATTAATGTAACATACCATCGCGAAAAAGAGTTACAAATGTGAAATTCCTAGGTGATGCATTTTCTTTGAACACCAGTATATTTATAAAGCGCCTACGTCCGTCCGTCCCACTGTCTGTGTGTCTAACTGTCCGTGCGCATATCACAACTTGATTATAATATAGTTAGGGAAGGACGTTAAATATAGTAATTAATCTTAATGGACAACTCGATTGATTTTCATGAAATTTTATATTTAGCTCTTTTAGAAAAATTTGTAGAGCTATCCGAAAATTCGTTAGCATCAGGCAAATAGAAATCTGGTAATTATTATATTTTTATTATAAATATCACATAGGCCATCCATATAATACATATTGTAGCTGGAAACACTGGACATTATGTGTGTTGTCGTGCGATGATCGGAGGAATTAATAGGCAATATAATCGAACGAAATATTCTCTGGTCGCGCATAAAGTAGTTGCTTTTTGAGGAGTTCGGTTTTTGTTATCAGTTTACTAAATATAAATATAAATCATGAATCTACAATAAATATACCATATAAATCATGAATCTATAATAAATATACCATATAAATCATGAATCTATAATAAATATACCATATAAATCATGAATAACAATAAATCATGAATCTATAATAAATATACCATATAAATCATGAATAACAATAAATCATGAATCTATAATAAATATACCATATAAATCATGAATAACAATAAATCATGAATCTATAATAAATATAAATACAAATCATGAATCTATTTGCTTATTATGCATTAATAACAGCAGAAACGTGAACTACGTATTACATTTCAGTCATTATTAAAATGCAGAAAGAAATATGTAAAGTACGTCACAAAAATGCTGATTGCATACTACGATCTGAGGTAAGTGTTGATATTTATTTTCTTAAATCACAAAATACCAGTGAAATACGCGTTGCACTCATGTGCTATAATTATGAAATGATACAAAACGTTGAGGCATGTGCAAGGAAATGAAAACAATTACTTTTATATATTATCAGTTAATCAATTAACACTTAATTGTCAAAAAGATAATTAACTTTAACTTTTCATTTCTGTTAATCACAAAGAAATATATATATATATATATATATATAAGAAATAAAATACTTCGAATACTATATGTATTTTAGCAGACATGCCTTTCTTACCCCCATATAGAAACTTAAAATGATTGTGTTTCGAGAACAATCAGAATATCCAATAGAACAGGATATTGTTTAAAGGACTGGAAGTGGGATTTAAAAAAGGAGAAATAGAAGAATCCATGAAGAGCATGCAAAATAGGAGCATAGCAAGGCCGTAGGCGTGGTGATTAGACGATAAGAGGCTAGCAAAGTAAACGTAGCGTAGCTGTAGAAACTGCTAAAATATGAGAAGAGGAAACATTACTAGGGGCTGGAAGAATGCCATATATGAACACTCTTAGAGAAGAATAAAAAATTATGTCATGTATATATAGACCTTGGAAAATAACAGATAAGATACTCAGTATTTATATGGATAAAAAAGGAAGAGGGGGAGGGGCTTTAAAGAGAAGTTAATAAAGAAAAAGATAAATTTGAGAAGTTAATAAAGAAAAATATAAATTTGAGAAGTTAATAAAGAAAAATTTAAAACAAAAGAAATACACAAAACTAAAAGGGGTGGTAGAAAGAAAAAGGTCGAAATAAGATTGGAGAGAGAGATACTACCTTAATGTTACGCGTTATAATGAGAAATAATTTTACATTTTTAGCTTACTCTCTGTTGCTTACATAATGTATTCGTATTCGAAGTCAACAGAAGAACGAAGCGACTTGCCATTCTGAAATTGGCTCTCATGCTCACATATGGCAAATAACCTATGCATGTGCAAAGCGGCACTTTGGAATTCCTCTCCTAAGTGCCATTGGACGACTAGATTTGCCAGAGTAAGGCTGTCCAAGTTTCGCGTGCTTTCGTCAGTAATCATTTTATTTTCGACGAATAAGATAAGTAATTTATGCGAAAAAAAAGAAGAAAATACGGCTAAAAGGTTTCGTCGTATGACAGCGACAAAATTTGTTTTGTTTAATTGAATACAAACAATTAGACATACCTGATTTCAATAGTGTGGAAAAGCAACGTTCTAACAATTTTTTTTAAATGTATTTTTTTTATTTTATTTTATTATTATTATTTTTTTTTTTGTACTACCAGTTGAAATCGTCAGGTGGCGCAAATTTTCAAGTTGTTATTTCACCGACTGTTTGTTGAAATAATCAGACCTATAATTACTGCACTTTCCAGCGCACAGTAATTACACTTTTAGATAATATAATTTTACAGCATCTGTAAAAAGATGCTGTAAAATTATACTGCATCCTATATAGAAGTAAAGAAATATTTTTCATGAATCCTCTCTCCTCGTTGCTTTCCGCACTCCATATGAGAGAGAGAGAGAGAGGTAGAGAAAAATCAGAATTTATGATCCATAAGATGTGTGGCGTCAACGGAGATTGTACTGAAGGTAACGCTGATTGTAAGCGGAACAGACTAAAAGGGAAAAGTTGCTCGCCGTCGACCTTAACTACTTGACTGACTAGTTACTTGTAAGGCTCTTTCATTCTCCTTTCCGCTGATAAAATACAGAACGCTTTTCACTGGTGCTGTCATGTATATCCGAACAGCAAGTAAATAAAAAAGAGATTAAATCAAAAAAACACAGATGCCAACTTTTGAACTCAAGATTGTCTTCATGAAGGTAATCCGCTGTATAAGTAAAAGACAGTATTAGTTATGCGCGCTGTTTCCCAGTAAGATTAAGCGGTTTAGCGCTGAAGAATATTTGGAAGAAGAGGCGACCACCCATAATATGTGGCCTTTCGGGTTGTAACGTGACTGAACCCTAAACCATCAATCCTTTCTGTGAAAGGACCTGTTGTCTTTATAAGGAGAAACGATGACCATTTTCCTTATGGAACAGCTACTTTGATTAGTATGTTGCCAACTAAAATATGCTTAAAACTTTTCGTTTCATAGATCACAACAAGTAAAAAAAATCAAAAGTTTTAACAGTTGAGCCTGTTTAGAAACTGCCGGTGTAGCACTGCTGAATTCGGCATGGCAATGTTGAATCCCTTATATTTTTACCTCACCGACGAGATTAAGGCACTCAAATAATTAGAAGAAACACTTATCTCCATCATTCGGAAGATTTATAGAGCCTTCCAGTTGTTTGAAAACCACCACAGTGATACTAAAGTTTTAACAGTTGAGTTTTTTAACATAGCGTACTGTATATGCTGTTCCTTAATAATTTGCAAAGTTATCAGTATTGTACAATACTGGTGTCACAGTGTTGTGCGATAATTAGTTTTTTCTATCCCTATAGTTTTTTGTGAGTGTCGTGATGGCGATCCACCCTAGATTTTTTCTTTCAAGGGAATTATTTCTTTCAAGGGTTTTATGACTACTTGCTGTGTGTTGAAAGAACCGAACTGAAATCTGTTACGGATTTCATTCCACCAATATCAGTTTTATGGAGTTTATTCGAAAATGTTATGTATCTATGTGTTTTTCACAAATGTAAAAGTATAAAAATGAAAATCAGAAAGTGACAAATTGTTCATGGATTTCCAAAAAAAAAACCAAGGTGTACGTCTCCTCTTCATTCAGTTTTTCACTAAAAAAAATAAATTTTATCAGCTTTCATGCTTTAATAAACATCACCAGTCAAGAGCACACGAATTTTCTCGCAATTTTTACATATTAAATCATTTCTGGAGCATATTTCTTTATTTTAACAACTGTTTTATTAATTTATTTTCATAGTGGATTAATTAGCTTATTGTCTGATACAAAAGCATACGCGAAACGAAAAACTAGACAGGTAAGGTTTGTCTTTCAAGTCATGTACACGTCTATCATAAATATCAGTACTCTGAATAACTGATCAAAAGAAAAATGAAAGTATTTCGTGCTATTCCACGGGAAAAACCCAAAATTAATTCTATGAATCACGAGAGATTTAAGAGGTTGGCAGCGATAGTGGGAATGTTGTTTTGGACACTCTTGACACTGCCACGGTTTTTTACCTAGGTCGTTCACGCAGGCGTCATAGGAAGAGGATGAGGAAAACAGAATGGAATTCAGACTCACCTCCTACTCTTGATGTGAACAATCGTTTACTCCTTGACAGTGGAGCCATATGATTAACGGATTGTCTCTGGTATCTTTGCGGCAACACAACACATGCGTTTAAAGATTAAAAAATGTGGTTGCATTTGATCCATGCTATAGGTCATGGCAACCTTGCGAAAGGAATGTAGTCCTTCAAGGAGAGGCAATAAACAGTCTCCATTTTAAGTTACGTGCGGTTAAAAACATTATCTCTAATTTAAAAATAAGCCAATTATTACTAATATTTGCATATTAGTATATGCAATAGAGGCTAATAGAGGCTGTACAGAAATGGCACGCATTCCCCATTCAAGTTCCATTACTTTCTGTAACATATGTATTTCCTAATTAGAAATGCGCTTGCTTGCCGGGTCACATAAGTGTTCTTTTGTAACTTTTCATTAAGGATTATTTCTAATTATGATGTTTTTATTCTCAACATATTATGCATAGAAACATAAGCGCATACAGACAACACTTAATTTTTGAAAAACAAGATTTTTTTCTCTTTGTTTGTTAAATGTCCTCATTAGATACACCTGACGACTTTAATGCCAATGATTATTATGTCCCAAATATGTATCTCATTTATTTATGATAGGAAATGAACGTAAAGGCTTTATTTCAATTAGCATACAATTCATCGGTGTAAGACTTCACTGCACATAATGCATTTCAATTAGCATACAATTTAGTGTTGGGTGTGCTCACTCAGAAAAATCTTTAAGAGTTTTAATTTGTACGCATGTGTACAAAGTGAGAGAGAGATTTTATTGGCAATGAGACATACACAGTATTCATATTGTCTTCTGTCTTCAAAAAATAGCATTGGGCTTATCAGTTCTTTGGTAAAATTTTGGTAAAATTACGGTTAAATTTCCGGTGTATAAATTTAAAAAATACATAAACTAGCAGATGAAGCAAGTAACGGTATGCTAATCCTCTTTTGATAACATAAAAAGGTATTATACTTTTAACGCATCTGAGTGAGCACACCCAACACTAAATTGTACGCTAATTGAAATGCATTATGTGCAGTGAAGTCTTACTCCGATGAATATGCAAATAATACAATCTTCTAACAAAATTATACTTTTTTGCAAAAGGTATATTTTTACCTTAAAACGCAGTGAAGTCGGTCGGTATTTTCACAGGTTCCAACACATCTTCCAACATCTATTTCCTTCAAAGAAAAAAAAATTAAATTCAACATTCAAAAAGTGCTTGATAATGATAAACACAAATTATTTGCTTTATACGGCATAATCTGAAAAATCTTTAAGAGTTTTAATACCAGAGTTTCTGAAAAGCAGGATTTCAATTTTATAGCGAAATGACTCTGAGCAAATGACGTATGAAAATTTGGATTCCTTCATTATTTCTAAAGATATCATATTCAACAACCAATTATATATTATATATATATATATATATATATATATATATACATTAAAATGTAAAGTATTGAATATTCAGAATTCAATCTGAATTCAATTATTCTGCCATCTGAACTTTCTCCCACTTTTCGCCATTACCTATAGAAACAGTAAAGCTGCGTTTGTGAAAATCATGAAAATCAGCCATTATGATTTATAAAAATCTGGTGAATAAGACAGAGTAAAACTGAATAATGAAAAAACATCTAGGAAATGTCCTGCTCTCTATCTTAAAGAAAGTTAATTACAATATATTAGTGCTCAAAAGCAAATGAACAAACACAAAAGAAGAAAGAAATTAAAAAACATATATTGGATTATGACAGAACGTTACAGACACATTCTTATTGTCCCAATAACGCAAAGACTGGAAAAATTCAGTTTTAAATTACAGAATTATACAAATTACTTAATGAGCGGTCGCCAGATGTCAGTAATCTGTAGAAGCATACCATAATAATAAGGTGTGACATCGATTGAAAAACGAGACTGTTAATTAGTGATAGAGATATTAATTCCCACTCATTGCGTAAGGGCTAACTCGGACTCACGAGGATTTTGAGAAAGAGCCTGTAACTGTTGTTTTATTAATCTATTTTTTTTATTCAGTTTTAACTCCTGTCCAGCGTTTACGCTAGGTGGGTTAGCCTGTTAGCTTTCCTGCTTACAGAGCCCGTGCCAATAAAGCATTCCAGCCATGCTCTATTAGAGTATATCTGGCAATCTGGTTGGTTATTCCGCACAGACTATACTCTCCTTGAAGCTAGTGGCTATCTAGAAGAGCTATGTGTTCAGTGAACTTTCTTTTAAGATGATAGTGTATGTGAACAGTGTTCACATACATTATCATCTTTAAAGAAAGTCTAGATCAATTGCTTCTGCAAAAGGGAGAACATAAGGATCAAGGATCTCATCCTTAATCCTTGTGTTCTTTTTTTGCTGGAATGCATAGAAATGTATATAGTCGGCCATTGAAAGCAATTTCAACTGACACCATTAAAGCCCTTGTGGATAGCACAGTTGGTAGGATCGCACTCCTCCTCACACCGGGTGGAAAATACCCGATGGGAGGAATTTTTATGAGCCTTTTTCAACAACGTGGCTGAGTTAGTCGGTCTCAGGCGAGGATAGCATGGTTTTTTTCTACCGGAAACTCGGGTTTTTCGTCCAGCAAAACAGAAAATGCACGGAGGAATATGGCCTTAATTGCCGATGCTCCTAAAAACCAATTACAGCAATGACACAATTAAATCACAATTAAATATCTCTTTCAGCGATTAGCAGGACGCAAATTGTTCCCCTTTCTTTTGTCCTGAGAAAAGTATGCCGAAAATCCGATTGAGGACTTTATCTCGGCAGTGAGAAATACCATGGCCACTGCTCCTAGGTCCATCCGTCATGTTATTGGCACCAATTCAGATGAACTGTTTTGTGTATAGGAATCAAGGGAACACAGAACAATAGTCGTCATGCATAGTGATGCATTTCGTGAAGTTTTCTATAGACGGCCTGGAGCGATACAGCAAATTCTAAAGAAAGTTGCTATGCTATGAAGTCTCTATGACGCCTTCCAGTTCTGGAAAGAAAATAGTTGTCTTGCGTGAAGGTGACACAAGATCGATTTGGATAACTCTGCAAGAGACAATCTGGGTATTTTGGAATTGATTCCACAGTGTGCTTACAACGCTGCGAGTCACATACAGGTCCTGTCCCTATTCTCCCTGTTGCTTTCCACCTGAATCTCCAAGTGTGTTTGTGATGTTTTCGTAATAATGGCTATTTTGAAATCGATAGTACGAAAAGAGGCCGTTTTGATCTGGTTGCCAATTTTCATATGTGTGTTAGCCAGTCTGAGATGGAGCGAGCAGGGTTTCCGCCTAAGCTATTCCAGGTTTTTAACTCGTACAACATGCAAATCGACCTGCACAAACAAAACAAAACAAATATTTTCTATTAGCCCGAACCTGATTAGTACTTAATCGTGACGGAAGAAATTTTATATTGCTTTTCATATTTTCTTTTCACCTTTTAAAAATGGCTAATTCGGCAGAATTATTCGGTCTCGTATGAAGTTTGCATCATGACTTCCCACTTTGTAAAATTGGTTTTTATTTCATCCAGAAAAATAGACAAACCGACCGTAAAAACAGGCAATTTAAGGACGAAATACTCTGATGTCTCATGGCTTTAGCTGCATTAGGTAGTGAAGTTAGATAAACGAACCGACACGGTAAACTGTGGTCTGGAGGGGTCTTTGTAGCGCATTGTAGTCAATGTATAGTTCTTTCTGATTCAGTGGGAGTGAGTTATATCATCGTCACAGTAGGATGATCTCATATAAGGCTGAATAGTGAAATAAGAAGACGATGAAGAAAAAAAAGAAGCGATCTATATAACAAGTAGGAACAGTAGGTGTCATTTCCAATCTTCGTTGTCATTTCTAACCCCAAGGAGACATCAATAAGGCATTCAGCTCTAGGATCGATCTTCAGATTATGAATATCAATGGAGTACTAAAGTTATGTGCAGGGCATGTAATATTTTCTTAAAACTAAATCTTTTCGTCATTAAAATGAAAATTTGAACTGATAATACAAATATTTCTATTTCTTAATCTGAAGACTTTACTTTGTAAGAAACGATAGCATAACCAATAAATATCATACATTTCTATCTGTTTGTTTTGTTTTTTTTTTGTTCTTTTTTTTTTTTGTTTTAGAAACGTGACCGAACTGAAAATTTCCGATTAAAGATACCGCTTTCAGCAGAGCTAGGTATAGATCATTAAATTCATCTCATGGACAAAATCTCACTGCAATAAATTTCAGTTACAAATTCTTCTAGGTAAGTACAGATTATATCTACAGCAATTAGCAGAATTCCTAAGCGACTATATCATTTTCCATTTCATACACATATACGTACACAAACACACAACACACAAATGCCAAAAGACAGAGAGAACTAGAAAATGGTTTCATTTAATATATTTTGCCTATTAAAATAATACGAACAGAATTATATAACCAAGAATAGTTGTTGGTTATATAATTCTGTACATTTGCATAATCGTCATATTAATTACACTTAAAATGAGCTTAACTTTTTGCGAAGTGGGAATCATAATTTGAAAAATGCATGGTTCAGTATAAACCAATCTCCCAGTTCTAAATTATTTGTCAAGTTAGAAAAACAAACAAACAAACATTACAGACTTCTTGGAAATTTACGGAGCAGTCAGCAAGTAAACTGTTCTCTTGAATCGAAGCGAAAAAGTTTGCTTTGCTAGTTCCGAAGGCTGAAACTGTTGTTTTAACATAACAAATTAAGAACTTGGTTTAAAGAACTAAGTATTTATCATGAAAGAACAGGTAAGTAAAGCATGAGTGTTACAGCTCTAAATTTTAATTGTCTCAGTTTCATTTTAAGCTTTACGAATTTTTAAAATTCTTGATGTTAATTTGAACTTAGTATTAGAAACAACTCCTTATGCACCAGAACAGAAAAAAATGAGATTCTGAGATTAATTAAATGATATATAATTGTATTAAATTAAACAAAATGAGAAGACCTACATCTTTGCATTAAATACTTTAAAGAATTTAACAAGTCCAAAGTAAAATATTAAAACCGAAATAAAAACTTACCAATAAATCATCTTCAGTAGAATTGGTAGTTTCATTCCATACTTCCTGATAATATATTTCTTTAGAGTGCATTCTGTAACAATCCTGAGAACAGGCACACTCTTCAATCACCTCAACGCACCGCGCTCCTATTAACAGTAATAAAGTTTTAGGAAATTACACCATACTAGAGCTTAAATATGTTTATGAGAGCTTAAATATTAAAAGTTGTTTATGGTGATGAAACTCTAAGTCGTACCAGTGTATGACATTAATATAATATCAAATAAGAAAATTTCAATTCTTACCGTTTGGTCCATCAATGCTGACAGTTCTGTTTCGAAGAGGACGGCACTTTCTCTCTAAAAGTAGAGGTGTATCAATGAATTTCACGAAGTTTAATCAAGATTACGAGGTGTGGCAATACAGTTCTCGGACCTGTCATATTCGATGAGTTCAAAAATAAACGGAAGTGGTATAATGTAGTTTAAACTTCTTGTAAGAGATGGAGGTACAGATATTGTCCAGTAGGCTGACAAGTTACAAGTAACAACGAGTTTTGTTAGTAGTGTTGACGTTCCGTGTTACGACTTTACAATGGGGCAACGAACGAATATCAAATTTTGCTTTAAAATGGGAAAATCTGAAACAGAAACGTATGAAATATTAAAAGTTGTTTATGGTGATGAAACTCTAAGTCGTACCAGTGTATGTTTGAATGGTATAAGCGGTTCAAAGAGGCGTGAGGATGTTCGCGAAGAAGTGGGCATCCATCAACCTCTCTAAATGAGGACACAGTTGCAAAGGTTCGGAATATTGTGGCAAGAGATCGTCGTTTGACCCTCCGAATAATAATTGATGAGTTGGATATCAATAAGAGACGATTCGTCAAATTCTGGATGAATATTTAGGGAAAAGGAAGGTTTGTGCAAAATTTGGGACGCGCAACCTCAAGATGACCAGAAGGAATGAAGAGTGTAAATATGCGAAGACTTCATCCAGACTTGTCAAGACAGTTCTAATTTCCTGGACTGTATTGTCACTGGAGACGAAGCGACAGAGCATGCAGTGGACTTCAAAATTATCACCAAGGCCCAAAAAATTTTGTTTACAGAAGTCCAGGATCAAGACAATGCTGATCATGTTTTTTCGACAAACAGGGTGTGATTCACAAGGAATTTGTACCTGATGGGGAGAGAGTCAATGCTGCGTTCTAAGTACGGGTGCTCCGAAGACTATCGAAGTGCGTTTCCCGAGTTAGGCAGCAATGTAAACAGAAAGGCAACTGGTATTTGTTGTACGACAATTGCCCCTGCCCATTCGCACTTGTTATAAAGACATTTCTGACGAAACATAGCATTGTACAGATCAACCATCACTTTATTCTCCCTATCTAACACCAGCGGACTCCTTCCTCTTTCCCAAAGGTGAAAACTGTCCTCAAAGGAAAGAAATTTCTGAATTTTGAGAACATAAAGAAAAATGTAACCGCCAAATTGATGTTCAGTTTGGAAGTTACGTTACATCATCTCTTTGGGTGTCTTCGCTGACTGTTTTCAGAAACTTTTAGATTGGTTTAATAAATGAATTCCATCAACTATTTTTTAGCACTTTCATTTTTTTTTATTGCACCAGTCCGGGAACGTTATTGCCACACATCATAGGAATATATTAATTTAGTTATATATTATTATTTTAAATACTACTATTATTAACGATTCTCGAGATCAGTGGAGCTAGTTGGAACGTGATAAACCATCATTCGGCTACTGTACCATATTTGCGTAAAGGACTTTGAAATTCCATCTCGGTACTGGTATTTAATTTACCAGTATGCATTGTTAATCTTGGGTGCAAAAGAACATAATTTTTGCAATATTCCGATGATAAAATCTGTCCTTCATGGTTCTTTCATCAATTTTTATTACGATGCGTTGTGCTTCACGTATGCCTTCAGCAAATAGATGCAGCAGCCAGTTTATAAAGTATTTTATGAGCTTATGAAGGTAGTTATATTTAGAGCCTTTCTTTGGGAAAAAAGGAAGTGTTGAATTATTACCTGCTACATCTAGAAAATAGCAAGATACAATAAAAAGGTAGATTTCATTTCCTGTTGCATCTTGCAGTTTTCTATAGTTTCGTGGTGAGAGGGTTGAGAAATTAGTCCTTCATCTCTCTATCAGTTTTCTTCTTTAGATATTTATCAATATTTTTTTTTTGTATTTATTATTTTTATTCAGTCAGTAACGTTAAACATCCATCCATAAACTAAATGACTTCCGTAATCGAATTCATCCGCTTTCTTACATATAAAATAACATTCATATTTTGAGTTACTTAATATAGTTTTGAAATTTTGTTTCTTTTACTATTTCCCCTAAAGATCTGATTGAAAGGTTCAATGAAACACCGAAATTCAATAAATCCGTATTAAATTTATATCGAGGTATGATAACATTTCAATAAATAACTTATACTAAATTCTCACTTAGTATAACAGTGTCTATTATCTTAATTTAATTAACTAGTAATTGAATTAATTCTTAATCAGTGATATCTGCACACTTTCTGAATATATTACGGCGCATATTAGCTGTTCATTTTAAAATTACTGTTATATTGCATATTGTATACTGACTTTATAAAATAGCAGACTTTAAGAGATCTGAAAATGTAATTGCTTCCAAGCACACGAACTTAGATCGAATTAACAATAACGGATCTATATATTGGTGCAATTCAAAGTAACTAAAATTAAACAGTATTTATTGAAAGTACTCATCAAGATTATGTTTATATTATGAACTTATATTACATATAAAAGTAACTACAATTAGAAGGAATACGATAACCTCGAGAGCCCTACTTATACGAAACACTAAAAACAGATCACTGTTTGACTTGGTAAGGCACTTACCTCCATTGCACGGGCCTCCACATTTTCCAACATCTATCTCAACCTGATACGGCGTATATTCAAAAAACATCACTCTCTGTGAAAGGCGGAGACAAGTAGTTGGTTTCTCAGTACAGTGACAGTCCCCTAGAACTTTTATATCGACAGGCCCATTTAATAAGTGATAACGCTCAATCTTCATACCAACTGGTTCACAGTCATGATCAAAGGTACAGCTGAAAGCAGTTGCATTTTCACTGGGGACCCACGGTATTTTCTAAAAGCGAATAAATAATCCTGCGGCCGAATTCATTTTTTTACTTGGAAAGTATCTTATAACAAAATACCACCATCAGTAATAAAATTATAATATATAATAAACTACTTGTTCTATTTGTATGATATTTTAATTTCATTACTTTTAACTTATCTGGAGGCCAATCTACAACTTTTTTATTGTAAAGTGGAAATGAATACATGTATTTAGATACATTTTACATGTCAGATCATTATTTAAATATGTTTAATACAATATAATTAATTAAATAGTCGATAAAACTTCCAGCAAGGCAGTCTGCCTTTTATTTGATTCCATATACTGTACGCAGTTTTAATCGCACTTGTATATAAAGTGCATTAAACCACTTAATAAATCACAGAAAAACTGTATTTCTATTCTAAAGGCAGTTACGAATGTCATATACAGATAGTGACTCGTACGTTAAAAGTCGAGATGTTTATTAAATATTATTATTATTATTAAATCCAATTATTATTTTAGCAAATGTTTGCTTTCACTCCTTTTCCAGAGTCGAAGGATGTGCAAAAAGGCAAGAATAACAATTATTTATAATATTTTAAAAAATGCAATTATTTACCATATTTACAAAATGTAATTATTGACAATATTACAGGAGGCAATTATTTACAGTAGCTTACAAAAATTATTGGTTCAACATGATTTTATGTTGCATTTCACTTATTACAGGTTGTTACCTCTTAATTATAGCATTATATCTAGTTCCATGCTCTTTATCCGAGGAGTTTATCAGGGGTGCTCCCGTTCTATAGTTGAAGTAAGTTTTGGGATTCAGAGAGGCCCTTCACTCTGTATTTCTTGCTTTCAGAGTATTTCACAACCTCTTTTGCCAATGAATTAAAAAGGTTACGTTGTTTGGAAAGAAATTCTTTAGACAGAGAGGCTGGACAGTACAGAGTGTAACGGTAGGCAGGGGTTGCCATTACTGCGTCCAGCACTTGGAGTAGAGATAAATCCTTGAAGAGTGTGGTCATCAATCACACTGGCAAGCATCTGAGAAAGAAGAAGAATGTTGGTGGATGCTATGTGAACTCTCCAGGGAGTGATATTTAGGTTTTTTATATAAAACAGCCCTGGAGATGGGTGAATGGGTTGCCAGTGACCGTATTCATGCAACGCATTATCCCTTACTCGACTCTTCTCGTACTCCTGAACAAATATTTGTTCAGCGTGTTTTGAATAAAATAAAATAGGCCACTTTATTGAGCAGCATTGAAACATAATAAGCAAAAATGCACTCTTATTTATATATTTATTTCGTATAAATGTAAGTATCATATCGGGAATTGGTCAAACCGTACTTCTTATATAGTAAAGAATATTGCCATACTTCTGCACCTAAAATAAACAGCACTTCTCTGTGAAGAGGCTTATACTGCTATGTATTTCTACCAAAAGGTAAGTGCTATTATCCAGATGAGCTATTTCAGGGCTTATTATCTTTTCATCGGTAGGTAACACTAGCCAACACGATTTTTACCTCCAAGAACTTAAATGCTATTTTAATTTGCAATTTTTATGCCTAGATTTCTAAAATCACCGTGATAGTTTCACATCACGTCACAGTTACCAAGTGTTGCACTACTTATTCGAAGTGGTGCAATACCTGGTATCTCGTTGTGAAGTTGGCCACAATACAAGATATAATTAAAACGATGCCTTTACACTACGTATGTAGTTTAATTTTATGGGTTAAATATGGTGTATCTACACCGATATTATATAGTTAATTTAAACTCATATGGAATTATGCCTTGTGCATTTAATCTTTAAATACAGTATTAATCTACACATAAGAAACATAATATTCGTAATCAAATTTGATTGTGGGGCTTCAAAGGAAAATATTCAATAAGGAACACGTCGATCAAAATTATGCAAATTAATTTGCATGTAAAAAACACTACACAAAAGTATGACAAGTTTAATAATAGGAAAAAACATATATTAAATTAAATACATACAAAAGCTTTCGGTTAATTTGTTAGCCTTCCTCAGTCAAACTAAACTTATTAAACTTGTCATATTTATCCTGTCTCCATTTCGCTCTGTGTCCGCAGAATCTATTAGTAATAATGAATCCAGAGCGCACAGGCCTCTTTAATCATAATACACAAAAGGTTTAACACATTACGCTATGGTTTGCATATAAGAACAGGAGGAAAAGCAGCGGAATTCGTAGTTAGCAACTGATGCTTTCTTTGGAATAAAACATTTCTCTTGTCCTCTGTTTTTTTCAAAACGGTAATAATTCTTCATCTGCTTACCTTTCAATGAGTATTTCAAGAATGCTTGCTGCAGCCTTAAAATCACTAATGGATATTTTATTGCATTTGCACTTTCAGATTCCACAGTACTTTTTATTTTGGAATAACACTGGAAAGTTCTTGCAGTGGTGCTTTCTTCTGACCACATTATGTAGTGGTGAATGCCCTCAGTAGTATTTGCTCAGAAAACACAACTAAAAATCTTAAATGTTGTATTACCTTTTTTTGACATTCAAAAGCACCTACCTAATCATAATTAGAATTAGAATTCGAATGTAACGTAATACCAGAAACTACTCGTCATCTGAGCGTACAACATTAAAAGTTATTGGATTGACGATGTTACGATTCCACGAAGGTCAAGTTCACCGTGTGATCAAAACCACGCCTATTCCGAACATCTGCGCATGCTGCTCACCCTTGATTCACACTATCAAATGATTCTGCTCGTGTATTGTATACCTCGTCAGGACCTTTTGCAATCTATTCTAAGTAATCTTTTAATGGGATCTCTACTCATAACACATTTTCATTCCTAATGTCAGGCATTTTGGGTGGATTCTTCAGTCACAGTTGGCCAGATGGAAATCTCTTACACCAACTTGCCTGAACTATTGGAATAACCCGTCCTGTGGAAAGAATAAGATATCACCACGACTTCTCTGACAAATACTGTATAATGATAGTGATCGGTTGCCATGGCAACATGCCATCATTGGTGTTGCTTATGTTATACTCAGTGTGCGACTTATTATCAAGAAGCGCTTCTCCTCCTCCCTCTCCATCAACTTGGTAATAAAACAAACCGCTATAAGACAGTGTCACATGTTTATGATTGCATATACTTGTAGATGTTACCAGCACAAAAGTGTAGAATCCACGTGTTGCGTATAATTCACCTCCATATATATGGAGGTGAATTATAGTTTTCTCCATGTATGCTGATGTGTAAAAGTCGGGAACTGCGACTCACTTACGTAACTGATACTCTGATGTAAGTGTGATTCACTCTTATGTAAGTAATTTACTTAGTTACTTACTGCACTTACTTATGTAAGCGAGTCACAGTTACCGACTTTTTATACACGGGCATATCAGGGAAATACTATTCCCCCTCGATATCTTGCTGTTAAAATTTTCATTCTGACAGCGAGATATGTGGAGATGTGTTTCTCCTGTATGCCCCTGCGTAAAAATCGAAAACTCATTCAATCAAATTGTCATTTCACATCCTTCCAATTCCTTTACAATAAAATATGGAAGAATAGAATTTCCCCATAGAATTCTTTATAGAATAGGTCGAAAATTGCAATCAGATGTGCGAGCTTATTTGTCACTATTCAGGAAATGAGGGAGATCAACTTTTCGAATGTCTTGTACTGGAAGAATATTATTTCTTCCTGTACATCGCAAGAAATAGATCAGATTGTAAAAAGTTCGTACTCTCAGTTGTTATTAATAATAACAACATATTTTTATTAATATTAACACCAAATTGTTATTATTAATAACTAATAACAAAAATTATGCAAGGCAGTCAGATCTATTTGATATCTGTCTTGTCTTGAAATTCACCATGGGTTCCTTTTATTTGCTTTATTAAAAGCTTTAAATACTCCTAACAGTTTCCCACACAGACTTCTGTTCTTCAAATTTTGCGACCTACAAAACTAAGATCTCTTTTTCTCTCTCTGTAAAAATATTTTTTAATGCCAATAACAACTTCATGCGTTTCGCTCCATCTTTCTCCTGAAATGAGGTCTCCCATCTTATATTGCTATTATGGAAGACTGCCAACAGGGGTGTACGAAAAGCGCCCCCTGAAAGTTACTCAAATCCAGAATGAGATATTGTATAAAGCAAGTTCTGCATACTCTTTTCATCATTTTCTTCCTGAAATGTTTTGCATACAGAAAGTGAATAGATTCAGTTTTTTATTTTATTTTTTTTTATCATGCATTTAAAAACTATTGAATGTTTCATGGGAAAAGCGAACGGGTTATACAAAATCCCTCTGTGGATTATCAGTTGGCCATCCATCCATTTACATTATCTTAAAAGTATCAAATAAATTACCTCGGCCAACGTGGGTAACCTTTATTAAAAATTTATTCACTGTAGACCTACTTGCCTGCATTCATGAATAGATATTTTTTCAGTTAGATTACGGATGTCAAGCGAAGTAACTAAATCTATGAGGCGTTGGTAAATTGCATATATTCTGTAGTCGATTTCCTTGTTTGCCAGATGAAAAACTCGAGGTTCCGGCTAATGAAACCATGCACCCTCACGTGAAAGCCACTAAAGGGACCACATTGTGAAAAAAGCCTATAAATATTGCTCACTTCATTGATGGGATTTGGACCTAGGCCTTTCCGCTCAGCTTGGGAAGAATGACGTTTATATCCACAATGCTACACGCGAGGGTGTTTTTCGGACGTCCATCGGATTCTTATATGAAACTCTATATTTGATTCTTTAAGCCGTTTTTAATTCTTGTTTTTACATGGTAACACAATAGCATGGAAGAATTTTAATGAGTTATAACTGTTTGGTTTTGTTTTGTTACTAATTTTCACAAATAAGAAGTTTGTATTCTTTAAGTTAATCACTGTTTCACTTAAAGAAGTTTGTATTCTTTAAGTGAAACAGTGATTAAATAAGAACTATATTCTTAAATAAATAACAGTAAAAAGCAAATTTCTTTAGCTACCTTTTTTTAAGTGGATCGGCGTATTCATTCATTTTACAGTTGTTTAATTTTTACAATGAGAGTTCTGTGACTTCGATGTTTTGCCCTTCTTATAAGCAATATTATTATTATTATTATTATTATTATTATTATTATTATTATTATTAGTCTGTACACCCTCACCCACCTGGTGTACATGGATGATGTCAAGCTCTACTCAGGAACCGAGAAGTAACTCCAGCAACTACTCCGGATCATCGAAGAATTCAGCAATGATATCAGGATGGAATTTGGTCTAGACAAATGCCAGATCCACGGGTTGCATCAGGGGCAATTAGTTGGCCAGAACTACCAGTTGCAGACTGGTAAGGACATCAAAGCGACGACAGAGGGAAAGCCCTACAAATCCTGGGGATGATGCAGGCTTAGCAGTTACAGCAAAAGGAAATCAAGGCCTACCTCACCGAAAAATACCACCAGAGAAAGCCTGCTGAAAGCAAAGCTGAACGGAGGAAACACAGTTAAAGTCATAAACAGTCCCAGTATTAACGTACTCCTTCGAGATCATAGATTGGACTAACACCGAGCTGGAGGATATCATGAGAAAGATAAGGACAATGATGATCAAGAGCCGCCAACAACACCCGAAGTCAGCCGTGGAGAGGCTGACAATAGCTCGGAAAGAGGGAGAAATAGGCCTGATAGGCCTCACAGAGCAACAGAAAACAGCGATAGCTAACCTGAAGGATTACTTCCAGAAAAATACAGCAGCATTCTACCAAGCCATAAGGAAGATAGACAAGCGGCACATTCCATTCAACCTAAGCGAGGAGTCCCCTGCGGGCCAGACGGCACAAAATATGCTAAAAAAGGTGGGCAAAGAAGACGGTCCAAGGCAGACACTACAATGACCTCCATCAAGATCACATATATAAAATGGCTTCCAATGCATGGCTCACGAGCGGGACACTCTTCCTCGAGACTGAAGGATTCATGCTCACCATCCAACACTAGGTAATCAACAACAGAAACTATATAAAATACATTGCCAAAGAGCTGGCAGTGTCAGATTACGCATGTCAAAGATGCCACCTAGTCTCAGAAACGATCCAACGCATCACCGCGGGATGCACGGTGTTCACCCAGACTGAGTACACTCGTAGACACAACCAGGCAGCCAGGATAATACATCAGAAGCTAAAAAGCAAGAAAATACTAGTTGATCAAAGAAAGTGTACCGTATTACAAGCACGAACCACAGGTAGTACTAGAGACCCCAACCCACAAGCTGTACTGGGACTGCGCCATAATAACGGACAAGACAATCCTGCACAACAGACCAGATATAACCCTTGTCGACAAGAAGGAAAAGGCTACCTATCTGATTGATATAGCGGTGTCCAACAGTGCCAATCTCCAGAAAACCAATGAGGAGAAAATCCGAAAGTACACGAACCTAAGACAGGAGATCAAAGAGATTTGGCATATGCAACAAGTAACGACCATCCCGATTATCGTGTCAACTACCGGTATGGTGCCAAAGATACTGCATAACAGCCTAGCGGCAATAGGTCTCCCAGGGAACATCTACAAGGAACTCCAGAAAGTCGCAATCCTGAACACCTGTAGCATAGTCAGAGAGTTCCTCAACCAACCGTAACACCAGACATAACAACCATCCCCGTGTACCTGGTAGCAATACCCGTCACGGGGTGGAATCCCCCAATCAGGAAGAAATCATAAAAGAGAGCAACAAATAATAATAATAATACACTTTAGTACTGAAAAAAAAAACAACTTTTTAAAATTAAACAAACTGCTTGCAACGGTCACAAGTCATTGCCTGAGATAAAATCATTAAAACATAACAAAAACATAATAATTATAATAATTTCTTCAAATATTAATAAATCATTATAATTATTATTACATTAGAAAGAATTATTATTAATATTATTATTATTATATTAGAAAGAAATTATCATGATTTTAGACAATCAGTATCACCTGAAAACTAAATTTTGCACCTTAGAATTATTAGTGCATTATTAGTAAGGTGCTTACTGTGTTTGATGTTTCGTCGAGTTCAGTATTCGAATTGTGATCATGCCGATGACGTCTACGTAAATGGTGGTTACACACACGCCGACAGTGACCGATATCGACATATTTGTAATTTCCTGTTAAATCTGGAAAAGTAGTAATGAACAAAAAATAAATAAAATAAGTGATGCTTATAAAGATGGAGTTTATAAAATACAATAAATACTAAAGATAGGCCAAACATTAAATATAAACCTCATAGCGCGCGTTTTTCATTCTCTTAGTCATTAGGGCACGGATAACGAGGCATTTCACAAGAAATTAGAATAAAATTCAGCAAATCCACAATGTACTGTCGCTCTCGTCCTAAAATTCGATTATATAAACTTTAAATTAGTTTTAAACCTCAGAATACCTTTTCCTGATTTTTGAATGAATGAATTTGTTTTAACTGAAGATGAACTGAATAGTCTTAGCTTTCCGCCACATACATACAGTCGGAATAAAATAATAATTTATTGCGAAATTTCTGAATTGAAATTCTTTTGTGTTTTTGTTCCCACCTGATGAATAAAATCCAATCAGATGTAAAACTAACTGTTTCTTTGTCTAAGGCATAAACTTCTTCCGAAAGAAGTTTTTGCATTATTCTTTAGAAAGAAGTTTATGCATTATTTTTTAAAGAGAAATTTATGCATTAGACATTCTTTATCTTCATCACTGTTCCAACCTAAAGCTGGACCAGGTGAGTCAAAGCCTTCCATCTTTTTCTGTCTTCCCAGATCTTGCCTTCTATCATTCTCTCCCACTCAGTTCCCTTTGTTTCCACATCTTCTCTAATCTGATCTCTCCACCTCTTCCTGCCTCTCAGCCTCCTTGTCCATTTTCATCTCAAATATTCTTCTTGGTAATCTGTCCAAGTGTAATCTGTCCAAGTGTCTTGGTAATCTGTCCAAGTGTCCATCGCAAACGTCATGTAATCATTTTCTCCCTCAGACTTTCTATTCCCAAATTAGACATTCTATCCTGTTCAAATATATTTAATGAAAATGAGAGATAAAAATTACTCATTCTCATCATTCTCATCATTTCAGAAGTACGTGGAAAAGAAATCTAAAACGTATTCTGAGGTTCAAAACAAGAGAAACAAGTCATATCAACATGCGCCTGATTCTGAACAGTTACAGGGTTATGGATTCTTGAATTTAAAAAAAATGGCTGTGGAGTCCTGAACTGTAAAATATAATAACATAATAAAATATAAATGAGATTAAACCTAGACGTGCCAGTGAAATGTGTATTCGTACTAGGTACCCATCTGCTTATTCATTTTTATTATTTTTATTATTATTATTTTACCATTCAAATTGCTACAACCATATTGCAAACAGCACGTAACCGAACATATTTTGGAACCTAGAATGCGCCCCAGAATTTTTTGCACATTCCTTTGAAACACATTGTAAAAAGTTACCACTCGTTTTTATATAAGGGCTGCTGCTGCTTCCATTGTATTCAGTGAATTCGCAATTTGAAATTATACAAATTTTTCTTGTCTGTCAAAAAATATTTCTCAAAGTTCACTTATTTCTCCAAACTGTAATAAAAAGTCTTAAGTTAAAAAATGCAATACTTTCGTGTACAGCTTTTATTACAGTAAAGCCTCGCTAATCCAGATTCTCTATAATTCAGAATGCCGTTTTTATATATGCACAAAAGTAATTTTTCCTAAACAAGAATTTAATGATACAATTGCAAACTTTTTTTTTCCAGCATAGTTCGGCATTTGCTTTGCAAAAGAAGTAAAACATTCAAAAGGGAAAAAAATAAATACAGAGAAAATAGTTAAACTATGTTATTGTTAGACATTGCACCTGCACATCTGCTTTTATCAAGCAATGATGGCAATATCAAGCGCCTTTCCTTCCCTTCCAATAACACAACCTCATACAGTCTACGTATGAGGGGGAAACTCACGTGTAAGCGTTTGTATCGAAGTAAAACACTGAAGGGTTTCTTTGAAGGCTCCGAGAGTGAACAGGACACAAGAAGAAAAAGGACAGCGGCCAATATTAAAAATTATAACATAAAAAGCGTTGTTTACAGCTTGGCTGCTAGTCGAAATAAAGTAAAGGTTTTAGATTAAAAAAAAAAAGATGTTATTGTGTCATTTAATATTTTTTGCTGAAACATTTTGCCTTCATACGCCTTCAAACGGCCTTCAATCTTCGCGGCATTCTCTCAACCAGCTTTTTATAAATGGCAGGTAATATGTTCCTCCACTCGGCCTTTAACGCAGCCACCAGTTCGGCCTTGTGCTTTGAGCAATCTCGACGTGCACGTACCCGACGATCCAATGCATCCCAAAGATGCTCGATAGGTTTCAGATCAGCACTCTGGGCTAGCCACTCCAACTTTTCCACACCTATGTGCTCAAACTACTCTGTTACGACCCGAGCAGTATGGCATGGCGCCTTGTCTTGCTGATACTGGTATGGGCCTTCCCCGAAGTATTGCCATAATGTTGGAAGTGCATAATTGTCTATGATTTCCTGGTATTGCACAGCATTCATGGTTTTGTAGATAATGACTAATGGGCCCAAGCCAAACCATGAAAGGAGCCCCATACCATGACCCTGCCTCCACCAAACTTCATTGTTGGGAAGATACAAGGAAGGAACTGTTCCCCTGGCATTCGCCACACCCAGGAAGTGCTATCAGACTGGTAGAGTGTGAACTTCGATTCGCGCTCCTTACACCATGTTAATCGGCGTCTAGCATTTGTTGAAGTGACCAATTCTGTTGAACGTGTCACCTTGCATGCCACTTTTGCAATTGTCTGTTCGAAGCCCAGTGTGCATATTTATAGCAGTTTCTGTGACGTGTTGCATGCATAGGACCTGTTTCCCCATCCATGGAGGGGGGGGGTGTCCGGATATTAATGGTAGGGCAGTGTATATCATATGGAAACGGAAGAAGAAACAGCAACAGTAGTTAAGGGAAAATCTACAGATGAAGCGGAAATGAAGAAGAAGGAACACAAGAAGTAAAAATTAAATTACACGAAGCCACATACTACCATTAAATTTGCTAATTCTGACAATGAATTCGAAATATATTTTTCGAAAAGACTGAGGAGAAACCGATTGTGATTAAATATATTATTATTAACACTTACTATATTAATCAGAATTAACTGTTTAAAAATATCTTATGTTTCGTATAAGTCATACGTCCATTCATCTGAATATTCTGTTTCAAGTTTGTTTTTAATACAACACAAGAATTTAAAATTTTTAGTTGTTTTTATGAACTACGATTTTAAAATAGTTACACATCATTGAATTCTATAATTTGTACCACCAGAAACCCTATCAGTCCAAATTACTAACGTTTTATTGTGTCTGTGTACTGATTGTGTTGGGTAAAAGCGTAATTAAACCAAGCCAGACAGTGCAGGCAGTGTTTTTGAGAACAGGCATAGATATCCGGTAGTTCTGTGTTACCTACTTCTTTAGTGAATTGAAGAATTCTAAATCAGTCACAAAATTAATGATATGGAAACTTACTTGCTTTAAGTCGTTAACCAATAAGTAATAGTTTATTATGCTACTATGAAACCAAACACATACCAAAACCAACTGCTGTCAGTTTAGGCTTCCTTAAGCAACAAAGATGATGCGGGTGAAATGAATGGTCACGAAGTACAGTTGCTTCTCGACCTTTAATGTCTTCTGAAGATAAATGATCCTGAATCAGTAGGCTTTCTTCTCGGTAATGAGGCAGTTGTAAAGCAGGAACTTCATTTCTTGATGGATGATGCTTCAAATCGTTTAGACTAAAATCTAGGAAGTAGAAAAATATCATTATATGAAAAAATAGCTCTAGAATTCGAGGATCTTAGAAAAAGAGTTTACCAAACAACCATTCTCTTATGCAAAACTGAAAATCAAAAGAATCTATACGAAATAAATTGTGAAAACCTGAAGTTCTTTGAAAAATATAAAATTATAAAATAATAGATTAAAATTCATTCTGGCAAATTTGACAAACAAAGTGGATGAGAACATAAAGTATGAGAACCAAAGGTTCTCATGATTTATGTTCTTATATTTATCTGGATATCTGCTTGTTTTTGATATGGTAATTTCATGTTGTCGATTCTATATATAATATAATACTGGACTATTCTTTTAAGTTTGTACGAGGATGCTCAATTTGGAGCACAGTGAAAACTGTAGAAGAGCTATATGGCAGTATATTGTAGCTAAATTTCCGTAATCAATTAGCAACCACCAATTTTGATGAAAAATCTGTCAAACAGAAGTTTTTTGTATGTATTTTGACATTAACGCCAAGCGACACGCGTAGTGGATAAGTTGTATCGTATTTTATACGTACAATGAAATTCATGCAATAATTATATTCAATATGTACTTTTATATAGAAACAATTTAATCATAAAAGAAATTTTTATCCCATGAACAAAAGTAATTGGCTAGGTTAAAAAATAAAACAAATACAAAAGTATTTACGTAACCAGATCTTTGCATACTATTATATTTTATAATGTTTCGTATTACTACTAAAGAACACGCTAATTTCATTGTATTATTTTATTATATGTTCACCTTCAGCTGAATGTTTTGTTTATTTGTATTTGCATCTGCAAATAAACCACCAATAAGAGATCTGTTGTGTAGGAAGTATTTTTTTTTTTAATTTCTTCGCATTTTTTTTAAAAATAATTAATTAAAATCAACAAATAAAAATAAGGAAAAATTATATTCCTTCCATGAAACTGTCAAGCAAAACATATATAAAGATTTTTTAAATTCTCAAATAATGTATTTATGTTACTAGAAACTATTTTGCATGCGAATATTCAAACTATTCAGTCTTTAAAGTATTTTTAAAATCAAAATATTTTGAAAATCGACAAACATAAAAATCATGTACTGTTTTGTCAATTAATGGTCCCGACGATGCAGTTTGTACAGGCGTTAACTGTATTTGGCAAATCACGAAGGCATGAACTACGGTCCACTCAAACGTGTGTCCTACTGTCCTCTCGTGTTTGGCCACTCTGCTGCTTATCGATCTCACAGTTGGTCTAACCATTCATAGCTTTTGGTCTGACCATTCTTAGCTTTTATTTTTTGAATAAATCGGTTGAGAAATTTCCTGTGTTCAACCTTGTAGTAATACATTTAATATAAGCCTATATTGCGACAGGAAGAAAACTACTGTTTTTTTTTTTTACTACATTTGGACTACGAAATGTAAAACCAGGAATGATGGTGATAATTTCCTATGCTCTGTAGTACAAAATTTCATTGGAACGACAGCTAACACCACTTATGAATTATTTTATGAGTATAGAAGCAGTAATAATGTTATTTCATAACACTACTAGCCTCATACTATTTCCATAAAAATTATTTGCTTAATATTAACTATAATTCATAAATAAGTGATATTTATAGGGATCCACATTGTAATTCGAGTATCATTTAAAGAACTTTTTATGAACAAAATAATTAAGAATATATAATTATATTCTAAAATAAAAAGTGACGGTGCCAATATTCACTTACTTGAAACCGGAGTGTACCAAAAAATAAATGAAATCAAAATGATTACAAGCCATTTAGAGTTAGTTACCATTTTTACGAACACAAATATTTACTTGTCTTTATTTCTTACGAGTTATCAGGTGCTCGGGAATCGTAAGAAGTGACTCAGAGGGAGCGCTGACGTTAAAGAAACCCCCCTTATAAGCCTAAGGCATTCGTACACGATGTCCCCTTAGCTTGTATGCCATAGGCGTAGAACTGAAGAAATTTAGATGTACACGATTAGGCTGTTCACGCCACCCTGAATGGGGCGGGACTTCATTTGCAGGATCCGCCTCCACTAAAGGAAAAGGCTTATTTTCTTTTATATATAGAATACGAAATGTAATATGCCTCAAACTATCGTAATACATGATTCAGAGAATGAGGTACGTGCCGGTTTTAAAAGTTATTGCATGATTTGATAAAGATGAATTTACCGCTCCAGCATTTGAAATTTTTTCAAAGTATAACTGTCCATCAGTAATATAATGTCATAAGAGACATTGATTAAAAGGCAGAGACAGAAGCACACACCACAGAACTGATAAGATCAATTTCAGATAAAGAGTGTAGGAAATATCATTCAAGATATAAAAACCTGGGAAGACGTTAACTTCCCCCCCCCCCCAACTTCTTCAGCGAGAAGTTTTATAGGTTTTCTAAGATGAAACTGCTATGCATTTAGAATTTATCCAAACTCAATAACACACTGAGTAATAGATAAATTCTTATGAAAGAAACTTCAGTTATAATTGTTTACTACTTGTCGATCATTTCGATATTTTTTACCTATTTATTTCATTTTATATCGCTCATAATTTTAAGCAGCTCACTGCTTGTAAGCAGTTTCCGTGCATCGGAAAACTGCTTACAGTTGGATTCAAATGGACAATGTATATGAATTGCCCATCTTAAAAAATAAACTGAAAACTTTTCTTTTAGAGACTGAGTATTCGATAGAGCATAATTTAGAAAGTCTCATTTGTGACGGTGAGAGGTGTAAATATCCTGGAAGATGAAGTGTACAAGTCAGCTTACATTCTGGAATATTTCCGTTTCACTTTGCAAAAATTTCTAGCTGCATGTCCTGGTAAAGCAGTCTTTTTTTTTTTTTATAAGAAGGTATTCGAAATCTTTATTATAGATAAGTGATAGTCTTTGTATAATATTGAAATCTCATTCCGTTCTTTCTTTGGTCACATGACATCGACATAAAAGTTAACATACAATTGTTACATTAGCAATCACTAAACTTAAGAGATATGAAACTATAGAAAAAATATTTATGAAACGAAAACTATTCCTAACAGAAGAAACATGGGCATTTATTACGGAGTTATAATAAATAGCGCATCAATAAGTCTGGATTAATTTTAACTTGCATACATCCTATCATTCCTCGTATAGGATATCAGTCACCTTCTGGAGATTATGTGTTGGAACTATCTCTACAATAACTTCAAAACGACTCGATAAGAATAACTCAAAATCCAAAGATTCTTACTTTTAAAAAATTCAAGTAATCAAACGACTAATTTACCATTCAATAGTATGCAATGCGAAATGTACTAATCTAGTATTTTATACGCTAAGATTGGTGTTCCACACACCCAATCCGGTCATAGCCCTTTGGTGATCAGAGTAATGAACGGACAGAAGCTAAATTGTGATCACGGAAGCGGTGCAGCCACCTAACAGTCATGCAGACCACATTCCCAGTTGACTGACTAAATTTCTGGTTCTGTGTTATAGTGCCATCCAGTCTGTCTCTCTTGTTTCTTTCTCTTCCTCAGTGTTTCATCTTTGACGTCACTTGCGTCGAAACATCTGGTCTGGAAGATTACGGCTGTGTTTACGAGTCTTCTAGCATTCGATCAGATAATGAGTAAGACGGTTCCAATGATGTCAGAGATCGTGCATAAATCTGTCTATAGACACTCCTCTAGAAATGCAATTTCAGTATGGTAGAATATACAACCACGGTAGAATTTCTTGGACTACAATTTATATTATTTCTTGGAGTCGTTATACGCTGAACATACACAGGCAGAAACAAATGATCAAGATGCATGTGATTAAATTTTGTTTACTTCATAACTACATATTTTAAATTGGTAAATGACAAAGATAACATAAAAATCAGTAAAATAACGAGGAAACACAAATAACCTTTAAATGAAAATAATTAAATGGACAACGATGAAAAACTTTATTTATCCTGGAAAGACAGTTGATAGTTTAGTTTGCAGTATATTGTAGGTTATTCAGAATTTCAATAATTGCGAAATATTGTACATCATAGATAAAATCCCGTGTGCGATCTTAGCATCCTGTTCACCTGAATATTTTTTTCCTTTACCAACTATCCTTCCCTTTCTCCCAAAGAAAACTTTCCTGCTTTTCAAATAATGTAGTATTACTATTACACAAACTCAGATCTCAATATCATTTTTTAACATCTGTTTTTCAAGATACCTAAATAATTTAGCTAGTTTTCCTAAAGCAGAATACCCTGGTTACTATCATTAGCCACCTTCACACTTTTTTCCTATCCGTGGGCGGGGTTAATCGGTCTCTGGAGAGGATTGCATTGCCCCCTCGCATCCTGGAAATTCAGATTTTTCATCCAGCAAACAAGCAAATGACTCAACAAGCTATCAGAAAATCAGCAAAGTACAGCAAAGATATCAGCTGTAGAAATTAAACGCTGCGAAAAACCTGTGATCCTCTATATGACCAATCCTTGGTAATCGTAATCTGAATAACCTGCTCTATCCGGAGGAGCAATTTGTGTTTCTCTTCTTAAGAATGTAAAGAATAAATAAGAATAATAATATGGCCATCAAGCAACTGTCAGCCCACCTGAGGAATGATTCAACCATTGTGGGCTTTATCCTGATAGTTACTTTTATTAATTATGTGGCAATTTTCAATGAGTAACAAGTCGAAAATATTGTAAATACAGTGTAGATACCCTGCTCTAGAAGTTCTGCAAAGAAGTATTTTCGTAAATTCAAGTAAGTAAGACATCCAGCTAGACCATGGCCGACAAGGGGTGTCAGCACTTTAGATTTAACAAACAGAGCTTGATACTAATAATGCACAATACATAGTCGCAATGCACTGCCTTGAGGAGGCAGTGCATTATTATTATTATTATTAGTTTAATTATCCACAAAAACGCGGACCATCCCGGGACGGATATGTGCCAGGAGGGTGTGGTATTTACAGACTGAGGTAAGAGGTAGCGCATGTACAATGGTTTAAAAGTAGAGTACAGGTGGACCCGACCCAGGATATTTACAGAATTTTATTTATAAATAAAAGGTTGAAATAATATACAAAGTCTGAAATTAAACTGAATTGATAATATACAAAGTCTGAAATTTAATAGAATGGATAATATACAAAGTCTGAAATAGAACAAAATTATTTGTAGTAAGGCATTATTGGTCAGTTGCAAGTGTCCATCACAGATTCATCAACTCAAAACAGTTCTCTAGGGTTTTCTTCCTGTAGAGATTATCTTCGCAAAACTTATCTGGATGGATGCCTAATTTGTTGAAGATCTCAAAGCTATTGAAGAAACATATTCCTCAGAGAAATAAATTTGTCATCGTTAGTCGCAGAGAGAGAGACAAGAGTCAGGGTGATCTATTTCTAACAACAACTTCTCATTCTTTGTACAGTAAGCAAACTTCACCAGAAAACGTATGCCTCCATCATATGAATCAGTGAACATCGGAAATAATAACTGATCCAGCTCTGAACCCTGCGAGACTGTAGTCATAACTGTTGTATAGAAATTATCACTCTTGGCCTTTTGGCTAAGATCGACCTGTAGTAATCAAAAGGCAGAGAAAACAAATTCAGAACATTTGCAGATTTAGCCATCTTTTTTAAGCGCGTTTAGCATATATTCATAATGTACCCATCGTCTTCACCATTTCCATACGCATGTAATACAACTCACAGTGGATGGATTTTCATGCAATTTTATATCTGGGTCTTTTAGAAATATTCGTAGTGACATCTCTCAAATTTCACTGAAATCGGACCAACAGAAATCCGGCTATTATTATTATTATTTTTTCATACACATCACTTAAGTTATCATCCATATATGGTATATTGTAGCTGAAATACTGTTATTATGTTTATTTCCAAGCGCTGGTGGACGGAATGAATGGACAGTGTGGCAGATAGGCAGAAACGAAATGTTCCCAGTTCGCGCATAAAAACAGCGCCACCTTAAAAATATGTTCTTAAGATGGCGCTGATACAAGTCGCTGCTTTTTTTTTTTTAATTTTGTTTGTTATAAATCATGAATTATTACTGTTTGCTAACGGGACTTGTCTAAGCTCAGGGATGATCCTCTTACAATAAACAGCGGTTTAACGATCTATTTTACTTCTTCCATTATTACAACTGGATAAATTTTACTATCTCGTCATTTCTATCTTGTTCAAGTTTAAATGTGGTAATATCTCTTCCACTCTATTTTCAACGATTATAAAATTGCCTGTTACCCAGTGACAATTAGACAGATATCTATACCTTAAAATAGTTGAAACCAAAGATATTATTTAAATACAGCATCCTTCAATATAGTTTAAATACAATATCCTTCAATAGTTTAACAATATCCTTCAACAGTTTAACAATATCTTTCAATCCAAAACAATTTCAATCAGTACCATATATGACTCGCATATAATTACTTATGCCTCATATTACTGGAATAAATGAATTCAAGTGAATAATATAAAACTTAGAGGTCAAACGCCTTTAAAAAAGGGGAAAAGAGGGAAGAGGTCTAATTTAAATGGAAGGGGGACCATGGAGGAGTACCCTCTGAAAGCTTTTTTTTTTTTTTTGCGAAGCAAATAGCACTGATTCTTATCGTACTGCGCCTCGATTTAAATGTCTTCCAGTTCAGTTTCAGATATACTCCTGTAGATGAAAATCTTACAAACTTTTACATGTGGATCTAAGTCTTCCGCCGAATCCTTTGGAAAATCTATTCCTCCAGCAATATCTTTAAAAATATTAAGCTAGACATGATAACAGTATTATCAATCAATTCGATTCGAGAGGTTGCACAAGACTCATGGGATAAAATTTTTCTCAGTATGGTCTGAGCTTGTTAACAGGATAGACTGTTTTTACAATCTATCCTGTTAACAGTGACAGAATGGAATACAAGAATATTTACTGATGGATTCAGGGGATGTTAGGTGGACTGAAAACTGTTAGACTAAAACAAGAGGGAGAGCAAGGTGTCAGGGATTACAGTATTTGCTGGGAACCTCCATGCGACAAGCAAATATATCTATGGGTTAAGGATACTAAAATTAAAAATAGGCACATTTGAAAAAAACAGCAAGGGAGGTAAGCAAACCTTTAGCCATAATCCTGAGAGCATCCATGAATTCAAGGAAAGTTCCCTGCAGATTTCACATGACCATATGTCTCTCCTATTCTCAAAGGAGCGTCAAAGAGTGAAATGAATAATTAAGACCAGTAATATTGACCTCTGTTGTAGGGAAATAATGGATTCAGTGGTTAAAGAAGTAATTCAGAATCATTTTGACAGGGACAGTTATATGATAATCACAGCACGGATTTGCTACGAGGGATATCTTCTTGGACCAATCCGATCAGCTACTGTGACTTTGCATAATAGTTGAACAGATTGGTCCAATAAGATATCCCCTTAGCAAAGGAATATTCTAAGAGAACTGGATGCAAAAAACAATAATTTTGACGTCATATGGTTAGATTTCAGAAAAGCTTTTAATACTGTTCCACATGAAAGACTCCTGTACAAATTGGAGCTGTGTGGCATTAGTCACAAGTTACTTCTGTGGATAAAGGAATGGTTAAGTGACAGACGACAGACAGTGGTTATAAACAAGCGTTGCTCTTCTGGGACTATTATTATTAGTGGAGTCCCACAGGGTTCAGTGCTGGGACCCTTACTGTTTTCCTTATTTATTCAAGATATTGATGAAGGTAGATCAAGGTTAATGTCGCAGTTTGTTTGCTGATGACACAAAAGTCGGTGGGATAGTTGGTAACAGGAATTAGGGCATCCTACTGCAAAAAGACTTGGAGAAATTAGGATGAATAAAAGTGGCAATTGAGGTTTAATATTGATAAATGGTAGCTACTGAATGTGAGTAGTAGTAATCCCAGAATAATATACCAATCGGGTGGTACCACAATCAAGGTGGTGGAGAGCGGAAAAGACCAGGGGTAATTGCACAGTTTAGCATAAAGTTTTCTGAGCAACTTAGGGAGGTTGCTCAGAGAACTCAGTTCATAAAGTTCTTTCAACTATATACAGTAATTTTTCTAGCAGGGACAAGGAGATAATTACCTCTTCAGTATTACTATTAGTATTAATAGCGGCAAATGATACAAAAAGCAGGCTTATATGGCAGCAACCAAAAAAAAACAAAAAAACTTCCCATCATAACACCTGTCTATCCCATCTAATTTGCCTAATTCTTCCTTGAATTTTTTTTCAAATTACCTCTTCTGTAACATCAGATGGAAGTTTGTTCATCAATTAACTACCAGCTAACGGAAGACAAATGTCCGCACATCCGACCTGCACCATCCTTCCTCCTTTGTATAAGTCAATGGTTAGGCAGCATTTTGCGTACTGCCTAGAAGTCTAGTAGTCTCGTTTTAAGAAGGATGTGAATCGGTTGGAAGGTGTACCAAGAAGAGCAACAAGTTAGTCCCAGGTATTCTTACCAAGAAAGAATTGGGTTCTGTAGATTACGGCGCCTGGACTTCAACTAGATAGACTCGCAGGTAGTTAATTACTATCTGCGAGTCAACCTGATTGAAGTCTTTGAGGCTTTAAATAGATTAAATGAACTAAATGCTGTAGGCACCCTTACTCTTTTTTGGACGGCGCACATAAGGCAATAAAATAAACAATTTACCAAAATAATGTTTGAGATATTGCTATATTATGTATTTACAATTTGCAAACTTTTTTTTTTGATATACTGTTTCTTAAAACTAATGAACCTAATTTTATTCGGGTAATTTTTAAACGCCCTTCATTTGATCTCTGCTACGTGCACGAGTACAACATTTTAATTTATTTATTGTGAAATAAATAATTTAACACTGAGTTGAATATAAAAATAAATACAGCACGTGTGAAAGCGTCGAAATATAAAGTCACTGTATTGTGCAATCATATTAAACCTCCTCTTTTCAAAAAAATGAGACGACTCACGCCTCTTTTAAAAAAAAAATGACCTGTTCTATAAAAGCAGGTTCAGTTGCGCACCATTAATCACTCAGGATTTGTAACTCGGCGCATTCAAATACCCTAATAACACTTAAGGTCACAGGGGACAGTCAAAGGATTAGAATTACCTTTGGTAGAGTGGCGTAACTTTGACTTACTCGATAGCCACGTGTACCAAAGCAGGAAATTTATGTACCAAGACACGGTAACGAAATCTATATAATAAACATAGGTGAGTTGCTGTTATAGACTAGTTCGTTTTATTGTGGATTGTCAACGTCTGAATTTTGTTAAGCAATTAATAAAGTAAATAGTTTTCAGCCAAAACTGTATCCAAGATATAATTTTTCCATTAAAAAAAAAAAAAAAAAATATATATATATATATATTGTGAACAATAACATTTTTCATAATTCATTTCTTTTGTTTGTGATTCAGCAAGAATATTAACGTATTTATTCAAAAGGGGAAGGGAAGAGATCGCAGTTAACTTGATTTATCATATAATAAAATATCAAGTTTGAATGAGTCACACTTTGCTCTGCGGCAGTATAGCGGTTTTCGCTAGGTGTTATTCGTTAAGAAGGGTCTCGGTTCGAATCCCGTTGGAAACTGGAAGCTTTCGCAAAAAAGGCCTCTTCAGTCAGGAATTAGCCGATTTCGGACAAGTAAGAGAGAGAGAGTAAGGCTTTTAATTCCACACAATATGCAAACTGGTCGGTGAATGTCGTCGTACAGACATGATACCCTGACATGATTGGACATTACAGCAACGACAGAAAACATTACAGCAACGTGAGGAGATGAATAACGTCTCAAAGTTCAAATATCAGAGGGATGCATTTGGATGTGGCATATGCCCAAAGAATCCGCTCATCTAGAATGAACAGTTACGTGGTGGTGACATAACGGAATGGACGTAATTTTCACGTGGTTTGGACTTGAACCAACACTGGTTGCCATCGATGGATCAGTGAATGAAGCTGTTCCTTGTGACATCGGAACCTAACTTGCATTGTTACAATTCTTTGCAAGTTGCCATATTTTTTATCATGTTGATAAAAAAAATAAGCTTCAGATAAAGTACAGTAAAACAGCGGTCTTTAAAGAATAATTTCCATCCAGGACTCTGATCTGAATCCAGCTGAATACCTTTGGGGCGTTTTACAACAATAACTGAGCCAGAAAAAGACGTCCTAATTTATGAAGAGAAGTATCGGCAGCCTTAAGGGAAGAGTGGAGTAAGATTCCAGTTTCCACATATCGAAAACTTGGAGAAAATGTTTCCAGAGGTCCACTGATAATGGTAAAAATCCGTAGGGGGAAGAATACTGTTAAAATGTCTTTTCCCCAACCATATTAGCGTGTACACTATAACCAAATCTAGTTTGTGTCCGATAACAGTAGGATTGTCAATATTAGATTGAAACCTGGTCATATACGCGCGTGTTTTTTTTTTTTTTTTTTTTTGTTGTTGTTTGTTTATGGATATATTAATCGTTCAGGAGTGCAAAAATTATACAAATTTGATTACACAAAGATCTGACCAATCTAATTTCCATATAAGGATACTTTACATTTCTTATTTATTTTAGCGATGTTAATTTTCATCGACAAATTATTGTTAAAATGAATATATGGATTAAAAGGAAACCGTTGCAGTCGGTTACTCATATTAGTTTTAAAGAGAGAGTGTACCAAGTATTTTTAACTCTTAGAATCAATAAGCAGTCTTCGTGAACTTCTTATAGTTTCCTGTATCCAAAACGGAAATTAACAGAATGTTAAATAGTTTTCAGAAGTATTTATATTAATTGTTGATGTTTACCAATATAAAAATACACAAACAGAGATCTAAACTTACGGTATGTAAAAAAAAATCTTAAATGTGTATATTTATCTCTTGAAGTGCCCCTAAAGTGACACATATCTGTAGCAAATATTTTAAACCTCTCCTAACGATCCTGTTTACGACCTTACTGAGATAAAAATAACAGAAGAAACATAGAAGAAATCCCCTAGAGACTGCCTACACTGCATACTTGGTAAGTCGGACTACTCAATGACAAGTGGCTTTGCCACTGATTAGCTTATTTTTTTGCTCACAGGAATACGTCATCTCCCTCTTTTAAGAATCTTCTAAATTTTAGGGAGAAGTCACTTCGAACTTTAAGGAAACTGGTTCATGCATATTCGTATAACAACAAGAATATGGAAATGTCTATTGCTTAAAATTAGTTTTCTAGTCCCGACCCAAGACCAAATTGGTGTTACTTAAGGAGAAAACTTAGCACGATCACTCTTAAGTTTCTCATTCAGAAAAATCTGTACCTACAATTATTACTCATCGCGTGACAATTGTGCAGGTATTTTAAAACTACGTTAATATTTCAGAGAATTTTAGAAAATCAGCTTTAAATTAGTAAACGAAACACAGGATTAAGTACAGGGAAGAATTAATGTAATAGTTTTTTTTGTTTTCATTAACAACAAGTATACGAAAAATATTCAGAAGCTGTTAAAATAAAATTTCCACAACAAAATCTCTTTGAGGTTATATATGAAGCGTGTAAATCTGCTAGAAAATTGCCATATAAATGAAATGGCATCAAAATATTTAAAAAAATATATATGTCTGGCCGGTTAAAACAGCTGTAATAGAAGGAAGAGGTGATAGGGATGGAGGGTATGGTAAGAAGAATCAATGAGGACCACTGGTCAAGGAATATCAAACTTGCGCACAGAACTGAATCGACTGTGCGTTCTTCCAGTATAGAAAGAACAAATTTATTTCAATTCTGTCAACTTATATTTCCTCGTCATTTACATTTTCGAATACTGTGTTTTCCTTATCAGTAGGAGTCGATTTTTAAAAAAGTGAAGGAGGTGTCCAGGTATAATATTATTGTGGGAGAGATAGGGAATTAAAAATAAAATTTAAAATTCGCTAAAGTTTATTGTACTCTAAGTTACTTAAAGAAACAGTCTTTCGAAATTTCTTAGGTCCCTGGCTAAATTAAAAAAATAATAATATTTTATACCATTTGAGCTCTGTGGGCATTTTCGGTATGACAATTGTCGTTCATTGAACACATGAAAAAGTAAGTCGAACGAATTCCATAAAATTTTCAGCAAAAATAATATATATATATACACACACACACACAAAGTACAACAGAAAGGCATCGTATCGCTGCGTTTAAAAGTTTTCGTCATTTAATTTTTCTCTAAGACAAATAAGTCCACGAGGCGTCCATGTTTTCTATCTATAAATTGGGTGTATTCTGTGAACAATTTGATTATTGGCTAGATAAATCCATGCAGCCTTTGACAGAGATCGAATAACACTGTCACAGTGTGAAAAAGCCATAACATCCCTCCCGTCCAGATAGGACTCATACCCAGGCTTTTCAAAGGTGTACAAGGATGGAAGTCGCAAACACTTTGCTTGGCGCTGGAGTTCGTTTAGAAGAACACTTGGTCCTGATTTTCTCACTTCCATAGAATTTTTGAGGGCGTGCTCAAGAGTTGGCAGCCATCTCCTAAGATTTCTCAAACTTTTCAAAGCTTCCCTATCATGTATATATTTTAATATTGACATGTATATACATATTTTAATAGCTATTCCCTCTCCCTTTCGGAAATTTTGGATATATTTGTTCCAACCTCTTCCCAAAATTTGGAATTTGGAAACACAAGGGCATTTCTGAAATAATAGTCATTTGAATAGCCGCAGTCCACCACTTTTTTTTTTCATTTATTAAAACAGTCATGAAGAAGTCGTGCCACGAACATTTTATTTGAACAAGTCATGTTGTTGTTGTTGTAGTACTAGTAAGATTTTGGGGAGCATCAGCAACTTAGGCCATATTGTTCCGCATATACTGTCTGTAAATTGCGTGTGTTCTCAGGTAGATTTTCTGATAGCTGGGCTAAAAACTCTGCTACCTTCGCCTGAGACCGACTAACTCAGCCACATTGTGAAAAAGGCCCATAAAAATTCCCCTGGATTCAAACACAGGTATTTTCCGTCTGGTGTGGGGAGGACGGCGATCCTACCAACTGTGCTACCCACGAGGGCACACAAGTCATTAGCATTAGCATTAGTAGAGGCATATGATCCAAGAAAGCAAGCTTATACAGTATAGCATCAGCCAAAAAAAAAAAAAAAAAAAACCTTCCCATTTCACCCATCCATTCACTCCAAATGTTTGTCTAGTTTCTCGTTGCCCTTGAACTTATTTAAGTTGTTGACCTCTATTACAACAGATGGAAGTTTGTTCCAACTATCAACCACTCGCTGGCTAGGCAATAATTTCCGCACGTCTATTCTACAATTGTCTTTCTTCAATTTGAATTTATGTCCCCTCCGGTGAGTAATCTGAGCAAGAGGAAGAATCCCATTAGCATTGAGCTTGGTCAAACCATTCAAGGTCTTATACACCTCAGTTAGATCACCGCGCAGGTGCCTAGTCTCCAGACGCTGCAATTTGCAGAACTTAAGCCTTTCTTGGTAACAGCAACCCTTTTTTGTTCTACTCACCAATCTCATTGCCCTTCTCTGCTTTACATCCTTCCTTAAGGCCTTGTCAGGTCACTCAAGGTGTGACCTGACAAGGCCTTATACAAGGGGACAATCACCTCCTTATCCCTGCTAGCAAAATTCTTGTATATCATTGACAGGACACCATGGGCTATTTTGCAGCCTGTCTGCACTGTTCGGAAAACTTCATATCTGACAGGTCCTTTTCATTCTCCACTACCCTGAATCATTCTAACACTAACAGAGTGTAGTACCACCCAGTTGGTACGTTACTCTGGGGTTACTGCTACCCATACGCAATATTTTGCATTTGCCAATGTAAAAAGTTGCCACCTCTTCACTTCAGTTACCACCTCTCAGCCCATCTGCTCAACTTTTCTAGATCCTGTTGAAGTAGTATACTATCATTACTGGTATTAACAACCCTGCCAACCTTCCTATCGCCTGTAAACTTAGACATTAACCCAGATATACCTTCATCAATATCATTGATAAAGACAGAAAACAACAATGGGCCCAACACCGAACCCTGGGGAACTCCATTAATAACATTAGTCCACGAAGAGCAGTGTCCATTGATTGCCATTCTCTGTCTTCTCCCATTCAACCAAGTCATGCAACGGTCATCTTATTAATACTCATGCAACGGTAAGCCCTTTTACAAAGAATATATAATAATAGTAAAATACTAACAGAGTAAAAGATAATAACAAATAAGTTAAGATGATGAATTGTACAGGATTTACGGTGTCAAAAAAAAGAAAGAAAAAGAACAGATTATAAAACTGTGTGCGTGTGTTTTAAGCGCCAAAGCAACTAGGGCTTTGAGGCATAATCGTATTGTGTCTATAAATTTCGTGTATTTTATGATTGATTTACCTGTTTTCTGAACGAAAACTAGAATTTTCAGGACATAAAACCATGCAACTGTCGCTGGAGACCGACTAACTCGGCCACGTTGAGAAGAAATCCAATATAAGTTTCACGCGTCATTGATGGGGGTTCGAACGCTGGTAATATTGAGTGACTCAATACTTAGATAAATACTATTCCAACTTAGTAAAAATTAAAAAAGAGTCTATGCTGAGCTTGTTTGCAGCATTGGCGAAGCTATTCAGTGAGCAGCATTTTTCAATGTACAAATGCGAACGCTGGGTAAGAAAAGTAGAAATATCGGACGTTCCCTGTATGTATATTAAAGTGATACTGAAATATCTCAGTAGTTTCGAGGTTATCTGAGAATATTTTTATCAGAAATTTCAGCTCTGCACGAGTTCTTCGGGGGGAGAGAGAGAGAGAGAGAGAGAGAGAGAGAGAGAGAGAGAGAGAGAGAGAGAGAATGGTTTGAATAGGTCTTTTCCACCCGGTGTAGAGAGGACGGCGATTCTATCAACTGCAACCCATGAAGGCAGTAGCAGAGTGATTTGCAAAAGATTGACCAGTGGTAGAGTGGATTTCTGGAAGCAGTTTATCTTACAAGATTATGTTGAACTGTTTCCAACTTGTTGGGGGATTTTTCTGCGTGGATTACGTAGTATTAATCCGAACTCGAGTGAAGGAACGACGGTAATCACATGTGTATGTGTTCCTCTTAATAAAGCGCTTGTCAGTCCAAATTAACGCTTTGCTAGCGATTTGATTTACTCCTATGGTTTTATCAAAGCTTTGTTATTGGAAAATAGAAAACAGGATGCCTAGGTTGTTAAACTCTTTCCCAATTCAAAAGTCACTTAAACGCGACTTTTGAACTAGGATAGATAGAGAGAACTGATAAAATACTGCTGGTTTAGTGTGAGACATGATCAGGAAGAAGAGTAAGAAATGAATTGGCTCTGGAATGGATTAATAGATAAGTTATTTGAAACTGGCACTTGAAAACGTTCCATCTTGGCTAGTAGATTTTCATGAATACAGAATATTCTCAAGAATTATCTATCGCCAAATAAACTTCTAGAAATTCAGTGCAAGGTGATTTTTAAAGCACTATTCGCTGATTAAGAGAACCACACATAACCTGAAATTATTCTCCATGTACACTAATTTACAAAGAATTTGCGTCGATTAAACAAAATTATTTCCTTTATTATCAATAAAAATTCATATACAAATTTTGTAGACTATAGGACTGTTACCATAGGAGGGGGAATCAAATTAAACCAGCTGTTTTGCTAAAACGATATTCAAAATATAATTTTTTAGTTACCTATTTCAGTTGCCTACAACACGCGCTTAAGGAAATGGTGCTGGCACAGCGCTTATACATATTACGTAGAGAGACCGATAGAAGACAACAAATTAAGTTGATAGAATGAGATAATGAACCACAGAATTGCAATACGTGAATATCGCAAATTACACTATCCGAAATGGAATATTAGAGCAAGTAAAGCGGAGGGAATCATAAGGCAAATAATTAAGACAAACGGATGAGTGGTTATTGAAGCAACAAATAATACTTTTTTCTAAGGAAAAAGTATGTGAGGCTTGACAAACTGTAGATAGAAGTGGGCACCGTTGAGATCACGAATGAGACCAAGCTGAGACTGGATTAGGAAGATTTCTGCAGGTTTAGATTTTCTTTCAGATGAGTCTCTTCCATAGTGACTATTCATTGAGCATTGATGTAGACGAGGTAAAGAATAGGAAGGAATATGAATGAATTAATGATATTTTAAGAAAAATTTTATAGCGTATGCACAAAAAAAAAAAAAAAAAAAAAGTCATATGAAGGTTATCCGAGTCAATCTCATCCCATTATGAGCATTATATTCATAAAGTGCATGTGTTCTTTCACAGAAAGTTCCTCGCGTCATTAACGGAATCGGAACTTTTTCACACGGGCCTTTTCCATACGGTGGGTAGAGGATGGTGATTATAAGCATTGTGCTACCCACGAGGATAGAACCTAGTCCGCCTTTAACACACGAGCCTCGTAACGCAACTTCGTCAGTGCCGTTGAATACGTGCACAAAGATTATACGCTGATACTGATACTTCCTCAAGCTTTACCAATAGGTACGGTCAGATGGACTGTCTAGCTGTCGGCCAACTAAAAGTGTCTTAAAGCTGCACTCTCGAAATGTAAGGAATCCACCACGATGTCCGTCATAACTTCAAGAGATATGACTTACACTGCATGAGACGGGAAGATACAGGAGCTTTGTTCTAGAGATAAAACCAAAAACCTGGTTTATACACACGTGAAGCCTCCATTAAGACAGTGGTGGTACTGCACCAGGTGTGAGAGTCATCTAATAACTACTGCCTGTTATAATACCACAGATCGGCCTTCAGTGTGATTTTGACGCCACGCCACTACCTCTGGTTACGTTGTTTTCCGTTTTGGGAAGCAACGTAACCAGAGGTTTCCAGTAACACTAGGTACAGTATTTTTAGTATTTACATACGAGGGCGAGGGATATACCTAAAGTTACTAACAATCCCAACAGAGGATTTGGTTGTCACAGAACACACTCGACGAGAATTGTCAAAACTCTCTCCCCCCCCCTCCGAGAAGCCATAATCGATTATTTCAATTATGACCATCACTAATCTCAACCGCATCGTGAAAGACAGGGCTTCATATAACATTTGGAATTCCATTATGTATTAAACTTAATTAAAGATTACTTTCAATGTAGTTTTCATTACTTTTGAGTTAAACTATAATAAAGCTACTTTAAAAACAAAATAACGTTAAGTCCATTAATTAAATGCTTAGCCAGTAATACTCAACTATTGCTGTCTGTATTTTCAACAGTGGAACAGTCGATTCTTGTAATTTCTCGGTCTTCTTCAAAAGATAAGCTAAGCTGTCTTTATATACATAGTGCAGATAAAATCTGAACAGTTTCAATGAAATCTGAGCTTGAGTTATGGATTCTTCACATTGTATTCTCTTAGATGCCTCTACAAGAAACACGGAATTTCACTTAAATTATCAGTTTGTTAATCGCTAAATGTTTGGCATGAATTATTCTACATAAATAATAAATAAAAATGATCCAGACTGATTTCGTAAAACCGAGAGCAATGACAAACATGAAAGGAATCTCATTTGTGTACCTACCGCAGAACATAAACTTGTTTAGTACAATGAATGACTAATACTAATATGACAAAGAGACATATAAGTATGGGTTAGACCTGCAGGGTGATTAAGCAGTTAAACTATCTGACTAACCTAGTTTATGTTTTAAAAATATTACTGACTCATTTTCTTTTAAACCGAATAGAGGAAGATCATCATTAATATTACTTGTAGCCATTATAGCTATAATTTACTGCACTAGCCAAAATAAATAATAATGAAAATTATATAAACTGAGAATAAATTAAATATATATAGAAATAAATAAATAATAATATATATAAATATATACAGTGGCGAACAAAAAAACTGAATCACCTTAAAAAAAAAAGTAACATTTGTAGTGAAACGTATAAGATATTGTTTGATTACAGTAATTTTTCTTTGTCGCAAAGCAAAGGTATTGCGTCAGATAACGCTTATATTGCATCAGACAGTAATTGCAAGGTACTGCATCAGTCGTTTCTATAAATATGGCGTTGGAAGGGTATACACGCTCATTAGTATCCTGTTTTGCGGAGGTGTAAGCATGGCTCCATATGTTCAGTTGACACCAAGAAAAAAAAGTGCAGCTGTTGCTCTGTCCCAGGAAGGGCTTTCTATGCGTGCTATAGATGACAAAATAGGCTGCCACCCGTCAACAATATCCCGGGTGCTGAAATTAAAGCGTGAAACCGGTGATGTGAAGAGAAGACCTAATTCAGGTCGTAAGAGAGTAACTACGCTTTCCCAAGGTCGATATTTGAAACAGATATGCCTTCGTAATCGTCATGCTAGTGCTTCTGATCTAAAACTAGACTTTAAGATGGCCTCTAGTGTTGAAACAAGTGAACTTATTCAAAGACAGCTTTCGAACAGTCTGCATGCCTATCGCCCCAAGAAGCAGTGAGGAAGAAGCGACTTGCTTGGGCTAAAAAGCATGTTTCATGGACAAAAGAGCAATGGGGCACCGTCATCTTTTCTGACGAATCGAAATTCAACCTGCATGGCTCGGATGGGAAGCGATACGTCAGAAGACGAAAACCATCCTTACTGCATAACATCGACTGTAAAGTTCCCCGCCGGTCAGATGGTCTGAGGATGCATAACAAAGGGGTGGAGGGAATTAATTTATTAACGGAACGGTGAATGCAGAAACCTACATTGCCATCTTGGAGGAGTGCCTGAAACCCGTTATTAGGGATCACTATACAGACGTCCAAAACTGCATTTTTCAACAGGACTCAACACCTTGCCACACAGCAAAATTGGTAAGTTTTATGCTATTTAGATTTAATGATGACTTTGTCTTCTTGTCTCACAAGGCTTAAAACGTACTTATACCAATGTTTTGCCTCGTTTTTCTCCCTTAAGGTGCAGTCATACCTCAGAAATGCTGGCATTACAGTGTTGGACTGGCCGGGCAGCAGTCTAGATTTGAACCCTATTGAAAATTGCTGGTACACAATGTCATCTAAAATTGCTCAGAAGAAGCCAACAAGTAAGATTCAGCTGCAGGAGAGCATTGTAAGGGTATAGTACCACGAAATCGGGCAACCGTATATCCAGAAGTTGATTAACTCTATGCCTGATAGTTGCAAGACTGTACTGCAGCTCGAGGAGGAACAACAAAATATTGAGGACTTATTTTGCCCATTTACAGTACATAATACTATTACGTTAACTTGTCATTTCAGTTTGTACACGTAAATGCAATAATATGTATGTTTGGTTGTCATGATTTCCATTTGCATAATTTCTCTTTATTTATTATTAGTATTTCCATTAATTACGCATTTTACCCTTTTGGAAGATATTTATGGCAATTAGGTATATCAGGCAGAGTCTTTTTCATTCACGGAGATACATATCCCATCTAACAAATGTATTTAGAACATTTCTGCAACCCACAATGCAGCGCAAAACACATTATCAATTCACAAGTGATGGAGTTTTTTTGTCCGCCACTGTATATATAAAAATAAATAAATAATATATATACTGTATATATATTACTGTATATATAAAAATAAATAAATAATATACATGTGTTTCCCTCATCACGTAGGTAAGGACTGAACTTTGAATACATCTGACCTTCGGATTCGTTTTTTCTTTCTATTTAGGAACAGTAACCATAATTGTACCAAATAATTCAAAGGAATTTAAACTCACAATATAGAAAAGCGTATATTTTCTTCTTTTTTTTAATGCAAAATGATCTTTATAACATGAATCATGCGGACTGCAATGAAAGTATCCAGCTGGACTGCTAGAGTGTCTAGTATGGGTTTTGCAAAAGGAGAAAACTATTTTCCTGTACTTATGAATGAGTTTTTCAGGATATTTCAGAAACTGGCATATACGAAACACATACTCCGTCCTTGACAGCTCCTGGCTACTAGGCTATTGCACTCGACACGTTGTTATTATAGAATAATTCTTCAGTTGGGCCCCCGATTTTTTTACTATAAAGCAGAAAAAAAAAAAAAAAAACATTGTTGACAAATACCATCGGACGAGGAACTTCATGTTTTTAAGTGCGTGTACATTACTTTTCGCGAAATGGCATACACGAAAACGTATAATATTATTTTATAGGAGGTTTATCCCAAAAGTAATGCACAAAGGCGTTTAATTTTAGTTCATTTTAAATTAATTTATTTTATAGCATAATAATAAATAAATTTTCTGTTTATACTCCGGCACGACAACCAAGTCAGTAGAGTTTACAATAAATCGTCAATACAAATATTTATCGTATTTAGTAGTCACGGGCTTGAACTCCGGTCCACTCAAGGAACGCGTGCGATGCACTCTCGCTCCTGACCACTGGGCTACGTCAGGCCTTTTAAGGTTTTTATTAATGTATAATAAAAACCTTAAATGTGGTCTAATTAACGCCTTATGACTGCTATCCTAAAGTTCGGGTAATCTTTGAATGTCGTTTAACTGTCTACTGCGCTGGGTCACGATTCACTCACCACTTCTAAAGACGGAAACCTTTGTCCACGAACAGTTCCTTGCGCTTTGAGAATAGATTGTAATCGCAGGGACTCATATCAAAACTATAAAGGGGTGAGGTAGTGCGTTCCACTTGTAATCGGTGAAAGCGAGCTGTACACTCTGCGTATGAGGTCTTGCGTTGTCATAGCGTATGACCACACCAGCTTCCAACGAAGAAATGTTACTTATTAGTCTCCATTAGAAATGTTGCTTATTGGTCTCCATTTGAAATGTTGCTTATTGGTCTCCAGTTATTGATGTTCCAAGTGGCACATGATCAGTGACAATGATTACTTCATATTCGTAGGCCGTGATGACCATTTGTTTCACTTTTGATTGTTTCCGGCGACATTTAGAGGGATGGATGCTTCCAATTAGCTGATTGAGACTTCGGCTCAGGTTAAAAATCGCGTGCCATGTTTCATCAACGGGAACAATGCGTTTTAAAAACCCTTCACCTTCTTGTGGGTAACATGCGAGTATCTGCATTGCAATTTATTTATGCAATACTTGTTGTTCATCTGACAGTAAATGCGGGATATATCGGGCGGCATCCTTCCATTTTTATTAAACCTCAGTAAAATTCGGTGAAATTTTGATTTTAATATTCCAGATTCGTTGGCTATTTCTTCGTAGGTCATACGTAGCTTTTCTTCCAAAATGGTAGTAATAATGACTTACGATGTGTTGTCTGTAGATATTCTCGATATACTTGAGTTTTGCTTGTTTTCAATATTAGTCTGACCCCGACGAAACCTTTGCGACCAACGTGAAATCGTGCTATGATCTGGCGTCGACTCAACACACACCTCCCACAACAATTCATAAATTTGTGTCCCCGTTCGATCATCTAAAGTTTCAGTTTTGATAAAAGATCTTTGATCTGAAACTGTAATCTGACCTGAAGCGATATCACTATCCATTTTTAAAAGCCTCCACACAACCAAACATTCAGTGCAGGAACTCTGTTTCAAGCACACTAATTTTGAAGTTAAACTTTAAATTATTATCCAGATAAATGTCAGTCGAGCAGGCGTATGAAGTGGGGCACGTGTGTATTATACATTACTTCTGGGATGACACGGGTATAAATATTTTCAAGTCGCAGTTTATAAAAACAAGCATATTAAATGAAAATAACAAGAAAATATATAACATAAATATGATTATAAAAAAATGTTTACATTGAAAACAGATTTTTGAAGAAATCAGAAATTGTTAAGCAAAGGCTCTGTGCTCTATTGCTACTTTGGTGTTTTCATCGGCATTAATTTTTCCATTGGAATATTGATTTTATTTCTTTAACAAATGGATTGTAAAACCATTCTTAAAGAAGTTTGGAACTGTGTTATCTAGAAATGAATAAATAAAGTGGGAAGGCAGTCGGAATTAGTGATGTCCGAAATTGTCACTTTAAATATAAATGTATGTCCACCTTGGGACCTCAATTCCTGTAACCACACGAAACGAAACATAAACGTGCACCAATTCCGTTCTGCTACGGTAAAATCTGGTTAAATGTTCAAACTGCGCATGCTCCAGTTCAGCGATTTTTATATACTGTATACAGTAAAATCACCATCCGGGAATGAAATGTGTAAGAGTGAAGCAGTTCACACAATTTGTATGAGTTGGCGAGTATGAGAACTTGTAATCACCAAGTTCTGATTTGTGTCCATATTTAAATATAACTTTACGTTTTAAGAAACTACAGTACATGTACGTACAGTATTACGTTCAGTGATGTACCTCGCTGGTGACGAAATGTAAAGCACGCATGCTCAGTATTTTGGCAACAGCGTTAGCTTCATTTAGAAGGTGAGGAGCGGAGATGTACATGTTGCTGTCAGGTTGTCGACTATAAACTCATTTGTTTCTTTGTTTCACTTTCTAACTATGTTCAGTTTTTCTCAATAAAATGGGAACAAATAACGCATTTGATCATTGCATTAATTTTAACTTAATGAGTCTACAAATTGAACATTAATTTCACGATAGATAGGTGCGCACTTGATTAAACAGTAATAAATGGCTAAATATCTCATCAACTACTGCCAAAAAATTGTGAACATAAATTTTAAATAAACTTTACACTCTATATTAATATGGTAGAAAAGTACTGTTAGGAACGTTACTTATAAATAAACAAACAAACAAATATCATTAAGAAGTGTTGCCAGATGACGAAGTTACAGTGACTCCAAACCGTTTACATTCCACACAAAATATCCTGTGCTTTTGAAAGCTTGACAACTGCCTGTAAAATCTAAATAAACGAAATACCGTTAAAGATCGACGACGCATGTCGTCGATCTTTAGAGGTTCAAGAAAAGCAGTATCAACAAAATGTCCCGTTGCACCGCAGTTTTCTTGGGTGAGTCAACGTCTCTCATGAATTTATGCCTTCTTAAAAGGAATGTGCATTTATTTAGCAAATCTATTTCTGTTTACTTGTTTAGAGAAAAAAATCTAAACTTGGAAAGGTTTTGACATTATTTCTCTGTTTATAAGCGTTTAAAAATTCTCTGCCGAATATAGAATAGCCAGTAAACCACATCTAATTATTTTTGACTGAAACGCAACATAACTGTTCATGCAGGGTAGCCTTCATTTTTATGCATATAAACTAGTCTTTTATATAGTTTAAGAAACGTTTTTATATGAAGTTATTAATCTGTTCGACCGAAATAAATTTTAGAGTATTTATTTAGTCAATTTTTCTGTTTTATCTTTTTGGACTGCAAAATAAATGTACCAAGAATAGGCCACACCTTAGACTTTGTAAGTTTTAATGGTCAAATATTACAACTAGAGAAATTTTCATCCTACATTCTAAGATATCATATTATTATTAATTTATAATTAATATTATAATCTTATTCTAATATAAATAATTTATATTAATTTAACTAGTGTATGAATTATTTTGCCTCACCATCTTTGAAATTATATTTTTTTTGACAAAGCGTAAAAACTTGCACCGTGTGGCCATCATAAATTAAATAATTTATTTAATTTAGTCTTCATACTTTTGATAATATGGAATCAAAAATCTTTTTTGTTGAAATTGAACTTTTAGTATGATTTGATTGATCTCAAATTCTAATTAGAATAATTTTTAATTGTATAAATAAACATAAGCAATCCATCTTGTGTGGACATTTTTTTTTATTCTGCTCATCAGTGCAGGTTTTGAGAACAGCTGTTCAGAAATACAAAAGTTCAATAATCTGAGCTGAACAGATCCTATCATTTGAATCATCAACCACTTTGTTAATACGGAATGCTCTGTTTACAGATTTAGTTTTTCAAAAAATATGTAGAAATTGGCACATTTTTTATAGTCAAAGAAGAATAAACATAAAATCCGTGCTTTCAAAAAAATTTTGGCGTCGCTACACCAGGGACGTGGCAATAAAAATTCAACGTCCCACGCAGAATTTTGTAATTATTCGACATTCCATGCTTTTTGTTTTTTTAAGATGATCGTAAATGCAACGATTGGCAATTTTGTTTGTTTTAGATCAGAAACATGTTAAGGCGAGAGAGAGAGAGGAGTAGGAGGATATGTGGTACTGGTCTAGGGTTGCCAGACGTCCTTTATTTCAAAGGACAATGCTTTATTTTAGCCAAACTATCCTTGTCCTTTATTGAAACGAGAAAGGACACAATTTGTCCTTTATTTTAATTTTTCAATGCCTGTGGCTCGTAATGGCAGTGGCGGATTTCCGCACAGGCGCAGGAGGCGTACTCTTCGGACTCCACATGCGCAGGGCCCCCCAAACCGACAAAAAAATTACAATTTTTTTACAATTTACAATTACAATTTACAATTTACTCAAAGCTTTAACAGGGGATATGTTAAAAACCCCTTCAAATGCAAAATCCGCCACTAAGAAATGAATCATAAAGAGATAACCTTAACATATTCTAGCCTCTCCGGCTCATATATGTAGTTTTACGAACACCATGCACTTTAACTTCATACTTCTCGATGAAATTATATATTTTTTTAAAAAGCATAAAAAATTGCACCTGTGTGGCCATGATCTAATTTTCACGAAAATCCTGCAACTGGTAGCTAATTAATAAAATCATAGGTATCGGAAAAATCACTTTTTATAATATGGAGTTCAATGGCTTTGTTTAAACTTTTTTTCCCTATAAATTTACAAAGAAACATTTATCTATTTTATTTACACGGTTATAGGCACATACATATTTCATGTTATATACAAACATATATTGAAAACATACCTTATTTTTTAGCCATCACAAATGGAATTTCCACCAAAAAAGAAGAAGACTGTTCTTATAACAAAATTTAGGAGCAAGAATATGAATGGCTATAGCTTCAACAAATGATCCTCATGAGGCGGAATGTCCCCTATGCAGAAATGTATTTAAAGTTGGTTATATGGGCATCTTAGCAGTTACTCAGCTCACAGAGACTCACAAGCCGGCTCTCATTCTTCAAATCTTCTTGATAGGTTTCTTGTGAATAAGAAAGAAGAGGATTTAGTTATTGCAGCTGAAATAACTCATATTTATCATTCAGTTAAAAGTTTCTGTTTATACTCCGACACGACAACCAAGTCAGTAGAGTTTACAATAAATCGTCAATACAAATATTTATCAGTCACGGGCTTGAACCCAGGTCCACTCAAGGAACGACGTGCTATGCACTCTCGCTCCTGACCACTAGGCTACATCCCCCCTTCTTATAATTCATTAAACTGTACCATGAAATTGAACTCTAAACTTCGCAATGATTCAAAAATTGCACCAAAAATATCATGTGGAAGAACTAAATCTGCTGCCATTGCTTGTAATGTTTTAGGCAAAAAAAAGCATTGCAAATTGTTTTGGATGATTTAAAACATCATGATCCACCATTATTTTTGTGTTTACAGATTGATGCTTCTAATAGAAAGAATATGAAAATGTTTCCTTTGTCAATTCAGTACTTCAATAAAGAATATGGTTCTACAAACTATTTAGTTGATATTTTTGAAAATGCCAATGAAAGTGCAGATGAAACGTTTGAGTGCCTAAAAAATCAATGAGTAATTTAGGATTGGATTGTCAAAGGGTATCTAGGTTCAGTGCACACAATGCAAATTGTAATTTTGGAAAAAATAAATCCTTATTCCAAAATATTAAGAAATTAAATGAAACGTAATTAAAGAAAACTGCCATGTTCACATTATTCATAATTTAGCTAAATATGCTTTCGGTAATTTAAATATTGATATAGAAAATATTGTCTTGAAAATATATGGTCATTTTTCTGTTTTAGCTAAAAGAAGGGATAACTTTAAAGAATTTCATGAGTTTGCCGAAACGGAGTTTAAGGAAATTTTAAGGCACGTACCAACTAGATGGATTTCTTTACAGCCATGTATAGAACGAATTTTGCTTTCATGGAAGGCTTTGAGCGTTTATTTCGTAAGAAAATCAAAAGGCTATTCCAAACAGCATTTTAAAATTCAACAGAGGTCCCTATAATTATAGAATTATATTTTCTTTTCTCAATATATGCGATCGAAATAATTTGCAAAGCAATAAAAGAGCTCGAAAAGAATGAATAGTGTGCCAGTGATATAATTTTTATAATGAATGATCTAAAAAATTCACTGAAGAATCGTCTTGATCAAGAATTTTTTGAGTATCAAGTTCATCAGCATTTCAGAAATTAGACCCTGTAGTTAAAAGCACAGTAATAAATGATTTCAAAGCATTTTATAATGCTGCATTAAAATATTTAGGAAAGAAATTTAATTTTAATGAAATTTTTTGAAACTCAGCAAATTAAGTTTTAAAAATGGTTGTTCTAACCATGACTTACAAATTTGTATTTGTTGAAGTAGCAGAATATTTTAAATTAATAGAAAAACGCATTTTATTTTGAAAAGTGTTGATTTTAAGCTTTAAAATATTTTAAAGGTCATTTCGTACGTTTTTTCAATGCCGGGGACTTCGGAAAATTCAGAAAGGATTTTTAGTGTAATGAACTCGAAGTAAGGGGATGGGCGAAATAGATGTTCAGTTTCACTCATAAAAAGCGAACTAATGATCTACTTCAATTTTAAAGATAATTGTTTAGAGTTTTCTGAGAAAATTAAATATGATGCAGAAGTTCTTAAGGCTGCTAGACGTAGTACAAAATATGTTCAATGTGAATGAGTTCTAGCTATTAAACAGCACAGTTTTTTTTCACCTACCTAAAATTACTTTAGCTTGATGTCAATTAATGCACTAAACTTGCATTAAAATATTTGGATCAATTCATGTTTTTTATATCATCCATATCGTTCATTATTCTTAAATATCAATCTATATCCTTCCCCATAGAAAGCCATGGTTTACTATTAAATATTTTAAATTCTAAATTAAACTAGAATTTGCAAATATTTATAGTCAATATGAAAACTATAATTTTTAAACCAAAATCTAAAAAATATAAACAATGTTTAATTATTAACTAAAAAATCATTCAATTTTCCTTTTTTGGGGTGGAGTGAAAGTTGGAGAGTGATAACATTAATTATTTTTGAGTGTCCTCTAATCCAGTCATAGAAATCTGGCAACCCTAGGTACTACGCACAAACATAACCAAAGCCATCCGAAATGGTAAAGCCAATTATCAGCTTTTAAACATGAAAAAACAAACACGTATCTCGAGCCCACCAGCCACCGAGTATGACGCACATGAAGACATAATGACGTAAATTTTTAATATACATTTAATATAAATTATTTTAATTATAACTAGGGGGGGTCTTCATCCACCCCGCCACGCTTTTCTATGTAAAACTTAGAGGTATACAGAGTAAGTCAAATATTTTCTATGTAAAATACACACCTCTTGAAACACACTGATCGATATCTAATCAGGAAATGACCTATGTACAGTAAACCCTAGATTTAACGGACCCCGATATAACAGATTTCAGATTTAACGGACCGGACAAATAATAATAATACAGCAATGTACATATTAATCTCGACCATATTTTTTTAGGTTATACAAAACTTCAGTGTTATTATTAATTAAAAAGTAATAATAATTATCTATTTCCATTATTGTTTTGATAATTACTTTATTTTTATAATTAAATTCAAGAAATTGTTTTTTAATCTTTCTGAAAACGTGTTCAAATAACTTTTTTCCCAGTTACAGATAAGAGCAGGCGATGACTTGCCAGCTGAACTTAACTCGGGACACTAAACTGCAGGTCTACCGACTCGCTTTATTTCGGTCTCAGTATGGTTCAAGCTAACGTGCGGTCAGGTTGTATACAGAGTGTTTCTGTGATTTCTCCATTGTGACTTTATTTATTAAATAATTTTTCAATCCTTACAATTTAAAATGGCATCAAGTGATAGAGGAGTTTAAAGAAAGCGTGTGAACTTAAATGTGGCACAGGAATTAGAGCTAATTGAGAAATTAGAACAAGGCGTCTCAGTAGCACGTGTTTGTGAAATTTACAGCATAAAAAAACAAACTGTTTCTGATATCCGTAAATCAAAAGCCAAATTGCAACATTTTTCTTTAAAATACAGTGTTGATAGCTCTAAATGTGGTTCCATAGAGGGGAGTAGAAAACAATTGAAAGTTGCGGAAGATAAAAACTATATTAAGAAAAATAAAAAATGCCCCCCGGGTTACATTCGATTTAACGGACTATCGGCATTAACGGACACCTCTTCGCCCATATTAGTCCGTTAAATTGAGGGTTTACTGTAATTATTTGCCTGTGCATTTGTAGTGGGTGGCATTCTCAAGGTCAAATAAATATCACTATGTAATTATTCACCTGCGTTTCCATAGGTCATAAGGAAAAGGCCTTTTGCTTCGGGTTCCATAATGCATAAGGAATATTGTTGCATCCGAAAGAGCAGGACTAAAATATTTAACTGAAATATTTGCAAACTATACAAATATTTAAAATCTTACAAAATACTAAACTATTTACGAATACAATATTCATTAATATACAAAAAACGTTACAATGGAACATCAAACGTCAGACAGTGAAGCACGGGCACGAGGTTGGTAGAACGTTATGGAGACAATTGTCAATAATTAATTACATTTGTAGCGACGTAATTGGCTCATTCTCTTCTCCGATTGGCTCGAATAAATATCACTAGGAGGAAAACTTTTTAATGTATCGAGAGAATAATTTATAATAATTTTTAAATAAATTATTAACTATATTAATATAATTCAATATAAATTTAGTATAATTTTTTTAAAGTATTACTCAATAATTGTATTTTTGATCAATCATTACATCGCTATATATCGTGAAATTAAATCACAATGAATACGACTGATATGATTCCAAAATTTGATAACACTCACATTTGGAAAGCTCTGCATTAGATACTTCTGTGATATAATCTAATGTATGTTATCAATCTCAGGAAACAGGCACTCACGCAATTGTATTTATTGTAAAGTATTATATTCTATTTCAGACTCGCGCAATCACAAGTGTATTGTTTATTTTAGGGACTAAAGCCCAGCACCAAAATCCGCACCCAGGATTTAGAATGCGAATTTTGATTTAAAAAAAAAAAAACATATATATATATATATATATATATACACACTGAGTGATCACTGAATTATGACCACTTACATAATACTTCGTAGGTCCTCCTTTTGCCTTCATTACAACAGCTATCCGACGTGACATTGATTTAACAAGATGTCGGAAGCATTCGGGAGGTATAGCCAACCAAGCTGTGTGTAATGTGGCGAGCATTGCAGGTATGGAGGTGATTGGTGTATCCACACGGCTGCTATGCCTTTCCATAGTGTCCCACATGTGCTCTATGGGATTGATATCAGTGGAGTTCGGAGGCCAATCGATATGCTGGAAGTCAGAACTGCGTTCCTCAAACCATTCGTGCACAACAAGTGCCCGATGGCTTGGCGCATTTTCATTTTGGAAGACATCATCGCCATTCGAGAAAAAAGTGTAACATATTGAGGTGTACACAGTCAGCAAGCAGCAGACGATAGCGGAGACCACTGACACGTTGTTCACATGCACCAAGGTTCCAATTGTTTGCCAGTGAAAAATTCCCCACACCGTACAACCGCCTCCACCGACTTGCACTTTTGATACCATGCATAATGGATCAAGAGCCTCATGTTGTTTAAGCCAAATCCGTACACGACCATCCACCATGTGGAGTAAATAATATGACTCATCCGACCAGTACACCTTCTTCCAGTCTTTTAACGTCCAACTTGCATGCTCTTTGCACCAGGCGAGTCTTTTACGCTGATGAACCTTCGCTAGGAGAGGATGCGGTAGGGGTCGTTTGCAGGTATAGCCCATATGTGTGAATGTGCGATGCACGGTCATGCCAGATATTGTTCCGGGTTGACCCATGTTGTATTGGGTAGTCAACTCTTCAACAGTGCTGTGCCTGTTCATCTGTACGAGTTGTCGGACTGAGTGCTCACCTCTAACATCAACCTTTCGCTGAAATTTTCAGTTTTGTCGTCGGGTCGTTGTTTGACCATTTTGATGCCAGTCCTGGTACACTTTAACTATGGCAGCTCTCAAACACCCCACCAGTTCAGCCGTTTGGTGTATATATATATATATATATATATGCACCGAGTGATCTTCTGTGCACTCCCGTACCATGAGGTACGGGAGTGCGCAGTTAGTCGACCTACGTAGCATAAAGAAGGTGTCAGTGGTTCAATAGGTAGTAAAATTCCGAGCCTGATGGGTAAAAGGAAGGATTTATCGAACTTTGATAAAGGACACATTGTGAGAGCTCGACGAGCTAGTGCCTCGATTTCCCAAACCACTGAACTGGTGGGGTGTTCGAGAGAGGCTGTTGTTAAAGTGTACCAGGATTGGCGTCAAAATGGTCAAACTACGATCCGAAGGTAAAACTGCAAAGGTCAGCGAAAGGTTGATGTTAGAGGTGAGCGCCCGGTTCGACGACTCGTACATACGAACAGGCGCAGCACTGTTGAAGAGTTGACTACCCAATACAACATGGGCCAACCCAGAACAATATCTGGCATGACCATGCATCGCACGTTCGCATGTATGGGCTATACCAGCAGACGACCCCTACCGCATCCTCTCCTAACCAAGGTTCATCGGCGTAATAGACTCGCCTGGTGCAAAGAGCATGCAAGTTGGACGTTAGAAGACTGGAAGAAGGTGTGCTGGTCGGATAAGTCACGTTATTTACTCCACATTGTGGATGGTCGTGTAGAGATTTGGCTTCAACAACATGAAGCTCTTGATCCATTATGCATGGTATCAAAAGTGCAAGTCGGTGGTTGTATGGTGTGGGGCACGTTTCACTGGCAGACAATTGAACGCCTCGTGCATGTGGAACAACGTATCAGTGGTCTCGGCTATCGTCTGCTGCTTGCTGACTGGATACACCTCACTATGTTACACTTTTTTCTGGAATGGGGATGGTGTCTTCCAAGATGAAAATGCACCAAGCCATTGGGCACTTGTTGTGCAGGAATGGTTTGAGGACCACAGTTCTGACTTCTAGCATATCGATTGGCCTCCGAACTCCACCGATATCAATTCCATAGAGCACTTGTGGGACACTATGGAAAGGCATAGCAGCCGTGTGGATACACCAATCACCTCCATACTTGCATTGCTCGCCGCATTAGCATTAGCACTAGTAGAGGCATTTGATGCAAGAAAGCAAGCTTATGCAGCATCAGCCAAAAAAAAAAAAAATAAATAAATAAAAAATAACCACTTCCACTTCATCCCTCTGTTCGTTCGAAATACCTGTCCAGCCCAGCCTTAGCCTTAAATTTATTTAGGCTAACAACTTCCACAACAGAGGATGGAAGTCTGTTCCACCAACCAACTACCAGCTGGCTAAAGGCAAACTTCTACACATCTGTCCTACCTCTGTCTTTCCTCAATTTAAATTTGTGCCCTCTCAGTGATTATTCTGAGCAAGAGGAAGAATCCCATCAGCATTGAGCATGCTCAAACCATTCAAGGCTTTGTACACCTCTATCAGATCACCTCGCTGGTGCCTAGTCTCCAGACACTGCAATTTGCAAAACTTAAGCTTTTCTTCGTAAGAGCATCCCTTTGTTCCATTCACTAATCTTGTTGCCGTTCTCTGTACTCGTTCCAGCAGCTCTACATCCTTCTTGAAATGAGGTCTCCAGGCCTGTATACAGTACTCTAGGTGTGGCCTGACCATTGCCTTATTCAAGGGAATAATCACCTCCTTATCCCTGCTAGAAAAATTCCTATATATCATTGACAATACACCATGAGCTACTCTTGCAGACCATCTGCACTGCTCATAAAACTGCATATCTGCCTGCACAATTACCCCCAGGTCCTTTTCGTTCTCTACCACTGTCAGTGTAGTACCACAGAGTTGATACGTTGCTCTGGGGTTGCTGTTTCCGATATGTAGTACTTTACATTTGTCAATGTTAAACTTCATTTGCCACCTCTCAGCCCATCTGCTCAACCTTTCCAGATCCTGTTGCAGCAGCATAGTGGCAGTAGTGTCCTTAACAACCCTGCCAACCTTTGTATCGTCTGCAAACTTGGACATTAAGCTTGATATACCATCATCAATATCATTTATAAATACAGAAAACAATAATAGACCCAATACTGAACCCTGAGGGACTCCACTAATAACATTAGTCCACAATGAGCAGTGTCCATTGATTACCACTCTCTGTCTTCTCCCCCTCAACCACCCCTTTATCCATAGCAGCAATTTGCCTCCAATGCCACACTGCTCCAATTTGTGCAATTACACACAGCTTGGTTGGCCATACCTACTGAACGCTTACGAATCTTGTTGAATCAATGTCACGTCGGATAGCTGCTGTACTGAGAGCAAAAGGAGGACCTACGCAGTATTAGGTAAATGGTCATAATTCAGTGATCACTCAGTATGTGTGTATATATATATGAGGCAAAGTAATAAATCCATTGAAAACTGCGAAGACAGAGGCGTAAATTGCACAAAATTCCAGAAATAATAGGAGAAGGATAGCTGAAAGAGGAAATATTTTGGCGAAAGAAAGAATGTGAATATCCTATATGATGGAGTGCGCAGAGTCCATTTTAAGCCTTTACAATTTGTACAAACTGGTTGTGTGCCCAAATAAAAGCACACAATCAGTTTGTACAAATTGTAAAGGCCTAAAAATTGACTCTGCGCACTCCATAAGAGACAGAAAATGCCCAGTGTACCTTAAGGCTAAGAGTTTATACCAGGCAAGCCTCGATTATGGGGACACGCCTTAAGGAGTACAACACCACTGAGGTTAAGTTCATACAAATAAACGCACAGAGGGCCAGGGCAGTGGCCGATCAGTAACGACTTAAAGCTCAAGAGGAGAACATTGATGTCTTAATTTTGCAAGAACCATATGCCCACATGAAAATGGTCTGGAGGTATCCTCTGAAATACAAGATCATTCAGGCGGAGGATGAGACTCTCTGAGCAGTCATTGTCATCTGGAATTCAGACATAACAGCTACTAGAATTACACACCTCTGCACTGTTTGAGCCGCATGTGCCCACATTGTTACCGCCATGGCAGCCCTTTATGTTGTGGCCCCGTACTGTCGCCCAGGTGAGGACATCACCTTCGCCATATATTACCTTCACACGGTAATCAACACTTTTCCAAACTCAAGAATAATCATTGGCGCAGACGCCAACTGCAGGTCCCCGGTGTGGCACAGTCACACACCTGATCGACCGGGCACAAGGAACGGTCAAAAACTAGAGGAGTTTCTGGCAAACGCACCAATAACGGTATTAAACCTCCCACACAACCTGCAGACCTTCAGCAATACGTTGTGGGAGGCAACTATAGATGTCACCATGGCCTCCAGAAACAGCCAGCAATATTACTGGGTGGTCGGTCCAAGATGCCTGGACCACCTCCGACCATCGCGCCATAACCTTCCAGCTTGCCCGCTCACTAACTAGGAACCCAGTACCAAGACAAATACAGCACAGGTACGCTATTCAGAAAGCAAACTGGGACACCTTCCAGACTGAAATCTCAGCTGACTTACAGGAACATAATGCCGAACTCCAGACCACTAGCAACCCGGAACTCCTTCAGCAGAAGACAACAGCCTATTGAAACCACCATCACTCAGGCCTGTGAAGCTGCAATACCTAAGAAACACACAGCCCCGGGTGCAGTGCCATGGTGGAACCGGGACCTGCAGCACCTTAGAAAGGAGACTCAGATCCGACGCAAGGCATTTCAAAGGCCAGAAGATCTTGGCCAGCTGCAGAAGTGGAGGCCTTACGGCAGCGGTACAGAGAAGCAAGAAATGCCTACACCGTGCAGATACGTCACTGCAAACAGGAGACTTGGCAGCGATTGGTCACAAGTACTAGCAATAACTAACCCTGGGGGATGGTCTACAAGATCACCACAAACAAGCTCCCTCACGGGAAGGTTGTTACTACTACTAGAACTCCACAAGGTGCCATGACTACAAACTGGGAAAGCACCATAAACAATATTCTTGACGTGGTCTTTCGACCACCCGCTGAACCGCAGACTGACGATCAGAAGAAAATGTGCCAGAATAACGCGACCTCCAATAACTGTGGAACTACCTTTCACCAGGAAGGAGCTAATTGCAGCAGCATCAGCTATCAGAAATAAATGCCCAGGGCCAGAGCTGCTAGAACCAGAAATTGTTAAAAAGACAGTGGAACATGCTCCTGACCTGATGCTAAATCTTTACAATAAACTCCTCCAGGCAGGAGCCTTTCCAACATCAAGGAAGGCGCCAATCTCAAACTTATCCTAAAAAATCCTTCCAAGTCGCCTATCCTCCCAGACTCTTACAGGCTTATAGCCTTGCTCTCCATGGTCAGCAAGCTCTTCGAGCGCCTATTACATGCTCGTCGCCAACATCACTACAATACTGCAGGACTAACAACGCCCAACCAGTTCGGCTTTCTACAGGGTCATTCTGCCATAGATGTCCACCAGCACCTCCTGGGGAAAGTGGAGAACTGCAACAGAAAATACTTCTTGGTGATCTCTGTGGACTTCGTTGGGGCGTTCGACACACTTTGGTGGCCAAGCATCCTGGCCAGACTTAGAGCGGCAAATCTTCCCAGCAACCTCTATCAGACCTTACAGAACTATCCAACAGAGACATAGTAGTGAATGCACTCTATCAGACCCTCTCTAGAAGCATCCACCAGGGCTGCCGGCAGGGTTCGGTCCTGGGACCATTCCTATGGAACGTCGTCTTGGACAGCTTCCTCGTCTCGGACCTCGGAGAAGTGGACGCTCAAGTATTTGGCGACAACCTCATTCTCCCCGTCTCGGCGAACTCAAGGGCAAAACTGGAAGAATCTGCGAACCTGGCCTTGGAGCTACTGCAGAACTGGGCAAAATAGAATTACCTGAAAATATCACCAGAAAAAACCAACTCAGCCTTGCTGAAAGGGAAACTGGACCTACGACGGCCTCCTCAAATTAAGATAAATCAGACGACAATAAAATTATCCAAATAACTCAAGTATCTAGGGGTCATCCTAGACCACAACTTATCCTTCAAAGACCACCTACTATACATCCGAACCAAGATTAGGAAATACGCTGCTTTTGTTGCTAGGGTGGTTCGAAGGGACTGGGGCCTTGGCCGGCGTACGCTACATATCTTCTACAAAGCCATATTCATACCTATTATCACATATGCCTCTGGCGTATGGTATCACAAGGATATTACCGCAGTTAACCGATGTATCATCGACTCAACGCAAAGATCGATTCTACTATTTACTTCTTGTGCCTGCAACACGTGAGCACCCACACTTTACAGGTCCTGACTGGAATTCTCCCTCTTGATCTGGAGATTTAAGTGTATAGTGTAAGTGTAAGTGTGTTTAGGGTCAAACGGCACAAGGGGTTCACCCCATCTCCGCGTAGTTTACATTGTGGGTGAACCAGTTGACTGGAAAAGCCAGAGATTTAAAAGTGTATGGACTTTGTATATGTGTGATGCCTTGTACCGTTGTTCATCTGGTCATTTAACCGCTGGGCCCCTACTGAGGCCCAACGTTGCCCCACTTATGCCCCGTGGAGGCAGACCAGGAACCCAGTAGTCTGTTTCACTCTGGCAGGTCCTGCCACTTAATTTCCTGAGATTTCGGCGGCTAGAACCTTAAAAAAAAAAAAAAAAAAAAAGGCAGAAACGCGTCGACGTAGGGGTAGAATCGCTTAGTTTTGCTAGGCCAAGTTATGGGCGTAAGGTAATTTAGATATGTTAAGTTTTTGGGTAGGGCTTTCGCTAGCGTATAGATAGAGAGGGGGGAGGCAGAAGGCTGGGGGGAGAAAGACAGAAATATGGGGCCAATAGAGTAGGTAGCCCCAGTTTTCAGTGGGACATGCCCATGTCCCACCAGAGTAGAAGATATAGGGTGGAGAGGAGAGGAGGACGAAAATGTCCCCCCTCCCCTCAAGGAAGTAGGTTTAAAGGTGAAGGGGGCTAGAGTGCCCTCTTCAGATCGCCATATGGCTATTGGCAGCTATTGTTTCAAGTTTCTTTACTCATGGGGCAAACTCCGTCCTTGTGCTTGTGTCCCTCATCTTTAGTTGCAGCCTTTACATTGTGCTGGCTGGTGTCTCAATAGTGGTACTTGATGTCAGTCATTGTAGATGGTGATTAATGTCCTTCTCCTGATGAAGAGGTCTTGTGCGAACTGGGATAATGCTCTATATTCATCCTCAGTATCTATGAAATGGGATTCCAATCCTTTTGGTAGGTATCTTATTTTTGTTATAAGTACCCCTCTGAGGTCTTCATATTATGGGCACTCGTACACTATGTGATTCCAGCTTTCTGTCTCCCCGCACGTACAGTTTGGGTCCTCAGTGAGTCCGAATCCGTGCAGCTTCTCATTGTAGGGTCCGTGTCCTGTTATTAGAGATGTCAAATGGTACCCTGGCAAGTACCAGGTCGGCTGTTTTGGGTAGATTTTCTGGAGGTCAGGTAGATATCTTTTGGTTATCTCACCCTTGGTGGTCTCCGTCCATCTTCTCTGCCATAATTTTAGCAGGTGGTTCTGTAATCTAGTTTTTTCCGTTTTTAGGTTGTTCGCTGGGTCAGTTGTGTAGTCCAGATGTGTGGCCGCCACTCCCCTGGATAGCAAGTATAACAGACCTGTGCGGACGACCTCCAGGTCCAAAGAAAGCGCTCCAGCGAGTACCTGTAGTGCTAAAGTACTCACTGTACTACGCGCACGCGTCGTAGTTAAGAGTATGGTCCTTTGGATCATGTCCAGAATTCTTCTATTCACTGCCAGTGCAGTTTTTGGGAACCAAATTGCTGAGCCGTAAGTAATTGCTGGGAGAAACGTTGTCCTGTAATATAGCGTCAGGGCTCTTTTTTTGAGTCCCCAATCTTTCCTAGTAACTCTGGCTACCAGTGCAGAATAGCTCCTGATTTTTTTCCTTATGTACTTTAGGTGCAGCTGGAACGAGAGGTTGTTGTCCAGTACCACGCCTAGGTACTTAAGTTGGTTTACAAACTTAATGGTGACTATCAATTTTTATTTGCGGTGGTCGTCGCAATTGCAGGGTTCCTTTAAGCAGGATTGAAGAGGTCTTTGTGGGTGAAATTGTTAGCTGGTGTTTTGCGGCCCATTGCTGGAGTTGCTGCAGTGCTTGGTTTGCGTGGGTTTCCAACTGGGCCCGGGAATCCACTCCCACGGTCAATATCAGGTCATCAGCGAATGCTTGTGTCCTGACGGGTCCCAGATCCATCACTAAGAACTCATCTAACACCATATTCCACAGGAGTGGTCCCAGCACCGACCCCTGCGGACAGCCTCTGTGTACTTCTCTTGTGACCTTATGGTATTCTACATTGATCTCCACTCTTCTATGTGATAAATAGTTTTCCATGACCTTGAATAGGTTTGTTGCCACCCGTGCCTCCCTCAACCTCGCCCGGACGCTTGGCCACCAAAGTGAGTCAAACGCCCCAGCAAAGTCAACCGAGATGAGAAGCAGGTACTTGTTTCTACATTCTTGTACCGTCCTGAGTAGGTTTCCCAGTGCGTCCACTGTCGAGGTCCCTGGCTTGAAGCCATACTGATTCGCGGCATGGAGTCCAGCTTTTCCGTAGTGAGCAATTATTCTTCTGTGAAGTAGTCTTTCGAATACTTTACTTACCACCGAGAGCAGTGCGATGGGTCGATATGCATCTGGGCTTTCTGGGTTTTTTTGGAATTAGTTTTAAGTTGATCGTTTTCCATGCCTTTGGAAAGTGGCCGGCTTCCAGGCATCTGTTGTATAGGGTGAGCAATAGGTAAGGTGCGTATTCAACAGTTTTCTTTAAGATTTCAGGCTCAATCATGTCGAGACCTGGGCATTTCTTGCTTCTTACTCGACTAGCTGCCACGCTGAGCTCGTCATTGGTAAAGGGGGGCTCCATTGCCTGATTGGTGTAACTGGCATTGCTCTCGCATATTTCGCTCTGTGCTGTTAGTATCGGCATCGCTGGTTTCTGGTAGATTGTGTCCAGTATATTGTCCATCGACTGCTCCCAGGTCGTGGTAAGGTTTCCCTGCCGGGTTCTGGTGGTGGCATTCACCTCCCCTCTGGGCATTTTGTTGGTGGTTACCTTGTAGACTAGGCCCCAGGGGTTAGTGTTTCCTTCTGTGGATACTAAGAGCTCCCAAGAGCGTCTTTTGCTCTTCTTAATGGCATCAGTATAGCGGTTTCTTATCTCCCTATATTGTTGTCTCAGGACTTCGACTTCGTTTGCAGGCCATGATCTGCGGGCCCTCTGAAAGTCCTTCCTTGCTTTTATCGTTTGCCGCCGGAGCATGGCAATTTCTCGAGTCCACCAGGGTACTGCCCCCAGTTGGGGGTGTTTTTTTCTTATTGCTTGGTTACTGATAGTTGTCATCAGTTCCGTAGTAATTTTCTGCAGGTCGTCCGGGCTGTTCAATGGGTTCAGGGTTAGTGGGTTACTGTTGATCGCTGTGGTCAGTAGTTCTTTGAATAGCGGCCAGTCCGCTTTGGCAACTGCATATCTATGGCATCGTTGGTTGATTGTTGTTGCTCTTGTCATTGTTCTTGTTATTGTGCAAGTTATAACTCGGTGATCCGAGGTAGTCCAGGCTTCCTCCACCCTCCAGTCGGCCACGTGGTTCGCCAGGTTCCTAGTGGCTAAGGATATGTCGATTGTGGCCTCCCAGAGGGTGTTACAGAATGTCGGTAACTGGTGTGGCTGGTTTAGGACCGCTAACTGTGATCCTGTCAGGTAATTCTCAAGCTGCTGTCCGTTTGCTGTCCCTTTTCTATCATCTGTAGCGCTATACCATAGCAGGGAGCGGCAGTTTACATCCGCGCCTATTATGATTCTTTCGTTTGGCAGGATGTTCTGTAGATAGCGTAGGTAGTTGATGGCGATCTCTATTTCTTGTCCCGGTCTACTGTATAGAGCCACCACGTAGAGGGAACCCAGTGCTGTGATGAGTTGGGCACAGGCTGCCCAAGCCGTGCATGGTTGCGTTATTCTTGTTGCTGTAATATTCATGTTTCTGACCAATACCGCCGCCCACGGGGTGTCTTCTTCTGTGTGGATCACTTTATATTGTAATGGGTAGCCCGCCACCCGCCTTGCATGGACATACGGCTCCTGTAATATAATAACGTCTATGTTCTCTTCATTGGCCTTGACCCGAATCTGGTCAGCCACCGCTTTTGCTCGCTGGGCATTTGTTTGTATTATTTTGATCATGGTTGTGTTATATTTCTTAATTTTTGTACCCATAATCGATTCTGTTTTGGTAGGTGCTCTTGGCTTTTATATAGATTGGGCAGTTAGGATCCCTGATTGAGTGTGTATATTCGAGTTTCATTGTTTTACAATTTGCGCATGTGGCTTCCTTGTCTTTGTGTGGGCATTCTTTATATTCGTGGGCCTTTTCAGTGCAATGTCCGCATGTTGGAACTGTCTGGGAACAGACGTGGCTGGAGTGGCTGAACTTACAGCATCTAAAGCATTTCGGTACTGCCACCCGCTCACGAAAACGATAGCTTCCCCATTCTATGTAGACCCTTGTCCGGTCCTTTAGGACTTGCCACGCTTCCGGGATTAGTTCCACACTCCAGCTGTTTTTTAAGCCTCCTCTCGCCTCTATGTGGAACTTTGGTGTTATCACTTCTTGCGGCTGCTTGTCCGGGATCTCGCGTTGGAGGTTTCTGTGGTAAAGTTCTTCAGCTATCTGGGTGGCTGTAATTTCTGGGCTAACGTCATAAATTAATATATTTGGTCCCTTCCTTTTGGGCGGCTGGGCCGTTAATCCAAGGGCTTCAATCTTGGGGTTTTCAATGATGCTCTGGATTTCTTGCCTCGTCTCTGTCTCTATTACCAGTCCTACGTCTCTCATCTTTCTCATCCCTTTTATTCGTGTTAGCTTCAGGTCCTCCTTCATGTTATTTATTACTTTTGCTTTCAGGTCTTCGCTTGTGGGAATTTTTCCTGTTTGTTTCGGTCTAAGTATCACCAGGTTTGGTGTTGGTAGGAGCGTCTTCCTCTTCTGGTGCGTTGTTATTGTCTGGTGCGTTGGTGTCTGTTGCGTTTCCGTTGGGGTCCTCAGCGCTTCTGAATATGTCGGGGCGCGCTGTGGCATTTGTCTTGCCCCGCATTCGATGTAGGCGTGTAGCCGTGTGATGGCTCTCTCGTTTTCAACATGTGTGTCATGCAGGATTGTCTCCATCTTGTGAAAGATGGTGACAATCTGTGATCTCAGGCCAGACGATATCCTACTGGGATTCTCCTTAAAAATGGTTTCGAGGGCCGTTTTCAGAAAGAGAGTTTTCTCGTATACGGAGCCTTCTGGTATGGTATGGTCCAGACATAGTTCTTGTTGTTTTTCATCATTTCTTTCTTTTTGCGATGCATTGGGTTCTGGCTGTTCCTTTGTTTCAACCCGAGATCGTGTTTCGCGTTCCGGTTCGGGAACCAATCGCTTGCGGGTTTTCCGCTTGGTTGGGGGGGGTCCCAGGTCGGGTGTCCTCTATATCCTCCAGTTGAACAATAATGATGGGATCATCATTTTGTGTCTCTGTCAGAGAATGTTTGTGCTTGTCTTTCCCCTCCATATCCGTGGATTCCGGATTACCGGGACTGTTCGGTTAATCGGGTTCACAATGTTGGGGTTAGATGGTTTGTTAAAAATGATGGCGATTGATGCCAACCACAAGTTCGTGGGTGTATTTGAAGGCACACAGTGGACTGTGGAAGTTTTGGATCTCCCCACAGCACTTGGAGCGGGGGGGGGGAACGCCGGATACATAATTCCTCCTAAAAAGACGGGACTACTTTCCCAGCGGGATATCTAGTAGCGGCGAAGACGTTCATTGCATTCAGGTTTCTGGTAGAAGCACAGGTGCGAAGATAGCCTCTCTCTCTCTCCATGGAGAGTTTATGGTGGGGGGGACACATTAAATTCATATTTCTTTGGTGATATTATTCGGTAAAGGCACAGATTGATAGAGCACAACAACTGCTCAGTTTGCACTAGTTGGGGCACCTCCCCAGTCAAGGTGTCAGGTGGAAACGCGGCCGCCGTGTTATATCGGCAGCCTCTCTATAGCCCTGTTGTCAGCGACATGGTGACCATGCTGTCTGGCAACAAAGGATACAGATAAATAACGCTTCAACCTGACCAAATTCCCAATATATAGGCAAAAGTTTCTCACCAGTGGAATCCAGTACAGTTTGTCTTCAAGTGAGGATACATTTCATGGCACTGACGGAAGTAAAACACATTTTTTAAACTGAAATTTCGCGGAGCGATGAAACACACGTCTGTTCACAACGGCAGCCATATTGGCGATAATCTGATCTGGAGATTGTGGGCAAAGGATTACGTTACCACCTGGCAAAGGGTATCACTAGGACTTGTCTCGGACATACAACTGACCCAGCAAATAACCGCGCTGCTGAAAAGAAGAGGCTCTATGCTCACCTGCTGCAGGTGTGGCAAGAGAGATGGACAAACTCCCGTACAGGGGAGATAACTAGAAAGTTTATACCTGTCGTCGGCAGAGTCTACCCTAAGTTCCCAACGTGGTTCTCACCTGGACTCCATGCGGCATACCTTCTCACCGGACATGGCGCCATCAATGCCAAACTTTTCCTTTTGGGAATTGAATAGGACCCTACCTGTGTTTTCGGCGATCTGGAGAGCTGGCAACATCTAATGTATGATTGCCAGCTTTATGACGACCTCCTCAACATCCTAATAACAAAGATCCTATATTGTCCTAGAGGACGTGAGCACAGCATACTGGATACAAAACAAGAGTACCTGGCTTTCTCCTGCTATGCCCAAGAGCTCTTTGCAAGAAGACGAGTGCTCGCTGCAATGGAGCACAACTGAACCCTACACATGACAACCAGGAATAACAACTGAACCTACTTAATAAATGGCAAGAACTGACGTGACTAAACTGGATGGGACCTGGTCCCATGAGTGATATCCCAAATGGGAACACCGATACCACTGATGACCAACTGCAGCTTGCTGCTGGCCATCTTGGCTCTCAAACCATTCTCCCTTGCATGGTCCTATCTGTTCCCCTCTCCCCCGGCAGGGGGTGGGAATGGTATTTTCCATCCCCTCATCTCCTTGCCACTCCTCTCTTCGCCTGGTGGGGCATGGACCTGCCCCACTGATTATCTGGGGTCGCCTTCTCTATCGTCCCCATATTTCTGTCTTTTCCCCAGCCTTCTGTCTCCCCCACTCTACCTAATATGCTAGTGCATACCACACATAACTTAAAATTTAATAACGACTAAATTTAATTGCGTTCACACTAAACTCATTTGGCCTTTCTACTCAATTTTTTTAACACCCACCGAGCGAGAATTTTTATTTTATTTTATTATATATATATATATATATATATATATATATATATATATATATATATATATTTTGTTTAGGTCCTAGCCACTGAAATCTCAGGAAATTAGGTGGCAGGATCTGCCAGAGTAAATATCTAAATACTAGTGTACCTAGTCTTCCTCCACGAGGCATAGTGTGGACAACGTTGGGCCCCAGCAGGGGTCTAGTGGCTAAATGGCCAGAAGAACAAGGATACACAACACTACACTCATACAATATCCATACACTTTTAAATCTCTGGCCTTTACAGTGAACTGTTACACCCACCATGAAAGCAACGCGGAGATGGGGAAAACCCCTGGTGCCGTTAGACATGAACACACTATACACTATATATGATATGATATAATGAGTCTGCGTGGTAGCACAGTGGTATCGTCACCGTCCTCCCCACACCGGCTGGAAAAAGCTCGGGTTCGAATCCCGTCCATGACGCAAGGAACTTTAATGGGCTTTTTTCACTCCGTGGCTGAGTTAGTTGGTCTCAGGGGTAGATAACAAGGATATTCCCCAGAATCTGGGGTTTTTCGTCCAGCAAAACAGACAAATCGACCAAAGAACACACGCAATTAACAGACATATGACACAGCGCGGCAGATGAATTTAATTATTCGGGTGACCTAAAAACAATAGTTTTTTTTGGTTATATGATATAATAAATTAAATAAAATTATAGAAACTAGATAGCCAATTAGAGAGAAGAGAGCTGTAAAGCAAAAAATAATTAGTATAATTAATGAAATAATAACAAGTATCAAATAAGGATGGGATAGTTTCGTTATAGGTCCAAAAAAGGGAAGGGGCCAAAATTAAAAATTAAAATTTGATGCTAGCTAAAAATAAATATTGATACGTGATCAGGCCTTTCAGCAGGGGACTACACCTGATCATGTATCAAAAACTGTTTTTATACTTATCCATGGAAGAAAAGGAAATTTAAAAACAAGTGCGAATAAATAGGAGATGCCGCCAACTCTGAACAATTATAACTTTATAAACATAAGTGAAATAATATACAAATAAAATAAAATAAATAAGTAAAATCGACTGTAAAGTATAGATTAAAATCGTTAAACCGTACTACTATAAAACTGAAGCTTTCAGCAGCATCTGCTGCCTTCCTCAACATAAGTAGTGCTGCAACCACAATTCATTATAAAGCACTAAGCCTTCCCAGCAGACCCAGGATGCACTATGGTACCTGCGCATACTCCGTTTCCCATATGTTAGCGCCGGAAGTGGCAAGGGGCTGAACGACCTTAAAACGTTTATCCCTATCCAGGATAAGTGTCTCAAACATTATATTAATCCTACAACCCTTATCCTTATTCAAACTAAGATCACACAAGGAACAAATCCTTAGGCTCTCCAGCCACTTCCGGTTCCAGAAACCCTCTACTTTATCTGTAATTACAGCTCCTTCGGCTGGAATCGGAATCGGAATCCAGAGCCTAAGGATTTGTTCCTTGGGTGATCTTAGTTTGAATAAGGATAAGGGTCGTAGGATTAATATAATGTTTGAGACCGTTATCCCGGATAGGGATGAACGTTTTAAGGTCGTACAGCCCCTTGCCACATCCGGTGCTAACATATGGGAAACGGAGTATGCGCAGGTACCATAGTGAATCCTGGGTCTGCTGGGAAGGTTTAGTGCTTTATAATGAATTGTCGATGCATGGGTTTGTTAAAGGGAGGTCTTGTCTGACCAATTTGATTGGATACTATGATGTGGTCACAAAGGAACTGAATGCCAAAAATAATTTTGATGTCATATACTTGGATTTCAGGAAAGTTTTTGATATTGTTGTACATGGAAGACTGCTGTACAACTTGGAGAGGTATGGCATCAAGTGTAAGTTGCTACAATGGATAAATGGATGGTTGAGTGGGAGACGACAGAGTGGTAATCAATGGACACTGTTCTTTTTGGACAAATGTTATTAGCGGAGTTCTCCAGGGTTGGGCCCATTGTTGTTTTGTATATTTATCAATGATATTGATGAAGGTATATCAGATATCATGTTCAAGTTTGCAGATGATACAAAGATTTCCAGGGTTGTTAACTACAGTAAAGACAGTATGCTACTCCAACTGGATCTAGATAAGTTGAGCAAATGGGTGAGAAGTGGCAATGATGTTTAACATTGACAAATGCAAAGTACTGCATATGGGTAGCAAAAACTGAAGAGAAACGTAAAAACTTGTGTGGTACTACACTCAGGGAAATGGAAAGTGAAAAAGACATAGTGGTAATTGTGCACTCAAATATGGAGTTCGCTTATCAGTGCAGACGGGCTGCCAGGGCAGGCCATGGAGTCTTGTCAATGATATACAGGAATTTTGCTAGCAGCGAAGGGAGGTGATTATCCTGTTATACAAGGCAATTGTCACGCCACACCTAGAATATTGTGTACAGGTCTGGAGGCCTCATTTTAGGAAGGATATAGAGTTGCTAGAACGAGTACAAAGAAGAGGAACAAGATTGGTGAGGGGAACAAAGGGATGCTCTTACCAAGAAAGGCTAAATTCTGCAAATTGCAGCGCCTGGAGAGTAGGCATCTGCGAGGTGATCTGATTGAGGTGTATGTGGCCTTGAATGGGTTGAGCAAGCTGAATGCTGATGAGATTCTTCCTCTTGCTCAGATTAAGAACATGAGGGGGGCACAGTTTCAAATTGAGGAAAGCCAGTTGTAGAATGGATGTGCAGAAACTTGCCTTTAGCCGGTGGGTAGATGATTGGTGGAACAGACTTCCATCTTTAGTTGTGGAAGTTGATAGCCTAAATAAATTTAAGGCTGAGCTGGACAGGCATTTGGAACAAATGGTGAGGTGAAATGGGAGGGTACTTTTTTTTTTTTTTTTTTTTGGCTGATGTGCATAAGTTTGCTTTCTTGCATCGTATGCCTCTACTAATGCTAATCTTAATCTCATACATTTTGCTAATAAATGCACAATACCACACGAAGCGTTCCAAAACTGGATAAATATTAATATTTTCTACCGTGACATTTTAAAAGCAGTTTCTGAGATTATACAATAACCCTCATATACCTTACTTCAACGTTAAAAAACACATCTTAGAAATACAGGACAATTTCATAACTCCTGTGGATAAAGCTTCCAACAACTTTGCCATTTTCTGTAAGCAATTTTACTTCACTAAACTTAAAATTGAAACAGAAAATAGCTCCATATTTACGCCTCATAGTGTTAACCTTACTTCCACTGTTAAAACACTTATCGCCATACAAAAAAAAAAAAAAAAAACTACACGCTAAATTACACAACTCCACTCTTCTCTTTTTTGTATATGAAAACCAAATTTCATAAACAACCCATTGGTTTTAGATTCATTACCAGTGCTAAAAATAGCATTAGCATTAGTAGAGGCATTTGATGCAAGAAAGCAAGCTTATGCAGCATCAGCCAAAAAAAAAAAAAAAAAAAACCCCACTTCCACTTCACCCTTCTGTTCGTTCAAAATACCTGTCCAGCTGGGCCTTAAACTTATTTAAGCTATCAACCTCCACTACAAGGGATGGAAGTCTGTTCCACCAACCAACCACCTGCTGGCTAAAGGCAAATTTCCGCACGTCTATCCTACATCTGTCTTTCCTCAATTTCAATTTATGCCCTCTCAGGTGATTTTTCTGAGCTAGAGGAAGAATCCCGTCAGCATTGAGCATGCTCAAACCATTCAAGGCTTTATACACCTCTATCAGATCACCTCGCCGGTGCCTAGTCTCCAGACTCTGTAATTTACAAAACTTAAGCCTTTCTTCGTAAGAGCAACCCTTTGTTCCATTCACTAATCTTGTTGCCCTTCTCTGTACCCGTTCCAGCAGCTCTACATCCTTCTTGAAATGAGGCCTCCAGACCTGTATACAGTACTCAAGATGTGGCCTAACCATTGCCTTATACAAGGGAATAATCACCTCCTTATCCCTGCTAGAAAAATTCCTGTATATCATTGACAATACTCCATGAGCTACTCTTGCAGCCCGTCTGCACTGGTCAGAGAACTTCATATCTGCCTGCACAACCACCCCCAAGTCCCTTTCATTCTCTACCATTGTCAGCGTAGTACCACAGAGTTGATAGGTTGATCTGGGGTTGCTGTTTCCCATGTGTAGTACTTTACATTTGTCAATGTTAAACCTCATTTGCCACCTCTCAGCCCATCTGCTCAACCTTTCCAGATCCTGTTGCAGCAGCAGCAGCATAGTGTCAGTAGTGTCCTTGACAACCCTGCCTACCTTTGTATCGTCTGCAAACTTCGACATTAAGCTTGATATACCATCATCAATATCATTTATAAATACAGAAAACAATAATGGACACAACACTGAGCCCTGAGGGACTCCACTAATAACATTAGTCCACGATGAGCAGTGTCCATTGATTACGACTCTCTGTCTTCTCCCCCTCAACCACCCCTTTATCCATAGCAGGAATTTGCCTCCAATGTCACACTGCTCCAATTTGTGTAGCAGTGTTCTATGTGCAACAGTATCAAAAGCCTTCCTAAGATCCAAGTATATAATATCAAAGCTATTCCCTGCATCCAGTTCTTTTGTGACTGCATCATAGTATCCAATCAAATTGGTCAGGCAAGACTTCCCCTTAACAAAACCATGCTGTGTCCGAGCTATAACTGAAGTCTTGTCTAAATGATCCTGCAGTGCTTCTTTAACTAGTGCCTCCATTAATTTTCCTGGAACAGAAGTTAAGCTCACAGGTCTATAATTACTTGTGTCAGCCTTTGATCCTCCTTTGTGAATTGGGGTCACATTTGCACATTTCCAGTCTATGGGTACCTCCCCTGAGTCCAAGGAAGCTCTCATAATTATGGCTAAGGGTTTGCTTACTTCCTTTGCTGCCTCCTTTAATATAACTGGATAGATCCCATCCACCCCGGGTGCCTTTCTTGTGTTTATCTTCAACAGTTTCTCCTCCACTTTACTCCCAGTTATTTCAAGATTCTGTAGCTTACTGCTAGAGTTGAATACACCTCTGGCATTCCCCTCGCTGAATAACTCCTCATGTGTGAATGTCGATGCAAAATATTCATTTAGTTTGTTAGCTACCTGAGCAGGATCATCAACAGTTGACCCATCAATATCAAGTGGACCAATCTGATTCATCCCCTTCCTTCTAGAGTTTACAAAAGTAAAGAACTCTTTGCTGTTTTTCTTTGCATCCCTTGCCAAGGATTTCTCGTAATCTGCCTTCGCCTGCCTAACCTCCTTTGTAACTTGGTTGCATATCAACTTGTATCTATCATAGGCTTCTGTGTCATGTGTTAATTTGTAAGTATCCCATGCATTTTTCTTCTCTGCCATATGCCTCATTAGTTCATCTGACATCCATTTTGGCCTAAACCTTGAACAATATTTCTTAGTTGGTATGTAAAGCCTAGTAGCTTCCAAGATAAGTTCTTTGAATGCTTTCCATTTTGAATTTGCTGTTGGTAACATCATCAGTTGGTCCCACTGTATAGAATTTAAATACTGTCTCAGTCCATCGTAGTCGCCTTTACGGAAGCAATAACCCTTCCCTTTACCCCTAATGGTAGTTACCTCTTTGAGTAAATCCCACTTCAGCACACTGTGATCACTGCCACCTAGTGGTTCATTTATCTGCAAATTCTTAATGCATGAAGAATCACTGCTGATAATCAAATCAAGAGTATTACTCCCTCTAGTTGCCTCCCGAACATGTTGATGTAGAAAACAATCATCCAATAAATCCACAAAAGCCCTGCTAGTGTGTGAGTGACCAGCCCCCAAATTCCAGTCAATATCTGGGAAATTAAAATCTCCCATTATAAGACTCTCTGATTTACTGGCCCACTCTATTTTCCTGTACAGTTTCTTATTATATTCATCAGAGTCATTAGGCCTATAGCACACTCCTACTCTCAATTTTGATCTCCCAATGCCTATGCCACACCAAACTGACTTTCTGTAGACGTTGTACTCCCCAAATTCCAGTTCTGCATCCCTTATATCTGTGTGACACGACGTCTCTGATATCCCAACAATATCTGCCTTTGATGTTTTGAGCAATACCTCAAATTCATCAAATTTATTTACTACTGCACTCAACACTGCACTGTCCAGCGATGTCGACCGGCTTCACTTCCTTGGTTTTTATGTGTTTCTTAACTAATAGCATAACCCCTCCCCCCTTCCTATCCTGTCTATCCTTTCTGTAGACGTTGTACTCCCCAAATTCCAGTTCTGCATCTCTTATATCTGTGTGACACCACGTCTCTGATATCCCAACAATATCTGCCTTTGATGTTTTGAGCAATACCTCAAATTCATCAAATTTATTTACTAAACTCCTAGCATTGGTGTACACGCAGGTATTCCTGCACCTGTTTCTATTCTTAGCTACCCTAACACAACCCATGTGTTTACTTGTACCGCAATGGCTCCCAGCAGTCTCTGAAATATCATGCATCTTGTTTTTCAGGCTTCTGCTCATTCTAATAGAAGCAGTGCAAGAATCTCTTTCACCTCTGCCACTGGCTACTGTCAATCTATTGGTCTTTGTCTCCCCCCAAGCTAGCAGTTTTCCGACCCACCTAACACTGCCTCGATAGCATCAGCAAATATTCTTGCACCCTTTCTATAATAGTGGCTGTAACCTCCCAAGTAAGCAATTCTTTAAATTACTTAATACTATTTTCAATAATCTTTGATCTACATGGATTATGTACAATAACCAGGTTGTCATTAACACTTTTAGATCTGATGTTACTATATCTAGCATAGAAGCCTCTGATTTCACAAATCTTTTTACTTTAATACCTCACAACTTACTTGCATTTGTGTTTAAACAGCTTTATCACAGATATAAATAAAAATTAAACATCAGTGAAAATTTATGGAACAATTATATTAATCTCTGTGTACTTAATTTTATTATCAATAGCAAACATACATACAAACAGACCATTGCAGTACCCATGGCTTCTCACAATTCCAGTTGTTTCAAATTTATTCTTACACTACTATTAAGATATACTACAAACAACCCAAATCATAACTTGTTAGCATTTCGATATATAGGCGACATCCTATTTTTGAATATAAATTTTGAACCCATAGCTAAAGGAATATACCGTGCTGAACCTGTACTGAATAAAGAGAACACAGATAACCACATAGCAAATTTTCTTAGCTTAATATTACCCTCAGCAATAGTTCTCTTTCACATAGTACAGACTTATTTGATAAAAGAAGTAAATTTAACTTTCATATTATTTACCTTACCGATTAGAACTCCAATATTTCTGTCAAAATACAGTGTACATGAAAATATTATCTGTACTGAAATTATAAGAATTGGTAATATATGCAGTAACCATATATCATTCACCAATTACTTATGCCTACTTTGCAAAAAATTAATTAAATTTTTTGGGCTAATGGGCTAGTGGACTAATGTTATTAGTGGAGTTCCTCAGGGTTCAGTGATTTCATGAAAGACTTAATTAAAAATATAAGGCAAAAGTTTGTAAAAACAGTGAGAAACTTAGTGAGTAAAGAAGCAGATCATTCCATAGGAAGTCGTGAAGTTATTACTCTCTCCAAGTAGTGGAAATACCACCATAAACTTTTACATCTATACAAATACTCATTAGAACTGGCCTGGTAGAAGTAAATTATATCGTTGTTGTTTAGGTGTTTATGAATGATATTGATGATGGGATATCAAGTTTAATGTCCAAGTTTGCAGATGATACAAAGGTTGGCAGGGTTGTTAAGGACACCACTGACGCTATGCTGCTGCAACAGGATCTGGAAAGGTTGAACAGATGGGCTGAGAGGTGGCAAATGAAGTTTAACATTGACAAATGTAAAGTACTACATATGGAAACAGCAACCCCACAGCAACGTATCAACTCTGCGGTACTACACTGACAGTGGTGGAGAATGAAAAGGACCTGGGAGTAATTGTGCAGGCAGATATGAAGTTCTCTGAGCAGTGCAGACGAGCTTCAAGAGTAGCTCATGTTGTCTTGTCAATGATATACAGGAATTTTTCTAGCAGGGATAAGGAGGTGATTATTCCCTTGTATAAGGCAATGGTTAGGCCACATATTGAGTACTGTATACAGGTCTGGAGGCCTCATTTCAAGAAGGATGTAGAGCTGCTGGAACGGGTACAGAGAAGGGCAACAAGATTAGTGAATGGAACAAAGGGTTGCTCTTATGAAGAAAGGCTTAAGTTTTGCAAATTACAGAGTCTGGAGACTAGGCACCGGCGAGGTGATCTGATAGAGGCGTATAAGGCTTTGAATGGTTTGAGCATGCTCAATGCCAATGGGATTCTTCATCTTGCTCAGAATAATCAGCTCAGAGGGCATAAATTCAAATTGAGGAAGGACGGATGTCGGATAGATGTGCGGAAATTTGCCTTTGGCCAGCGGGTGATTGGTTGGTGGAACGGACTTCCATCATTTGTTGTTGAAGTTGATAGCCTAAACAAATTTAAGGCTGAACTGGACAGGTATTTAGAGCGAACGAAGGGGTGAAATGGGAGTGGTGTGTTTTTTTTTTTTTTTTTTTTTGGCTGATGCTGAATAAGCTTGCTTTCTTGCATCATATGCCTCTACTAATGCTAATGCTAATGCTAAAATCAATATCCCTATTTATTTTATCAATTACAATTTTCACACTGTTGCTCATTTTATAAAACGTAAATTTGGATATAATTTACTTCTACCAGGCCAGTTCTAATGAGTATTTGTATAGATGTAACAGTTTATGGTGGTATTTCCACTACTTGGAGAGAGTAATAACTTCACGACTTCCTATGGAATGATCTGCTTCTTTACTCACTAAGTTTCTCACTGTTTTTACAAACTTTTGCCTTATATTTTTAATTAAGTCTTTCATGAAATCACTTATAATTATATTTACTGTCATTCTGATGTGTCTCACTGACAATTCACATTATGCTTTTAGTTACTCATTCAAATACAGTTTGCTTATTTACATTTTGTCTGTTTAGCTACACTTCTCACTTATAATCTTGGATTTTCAAGGATTCTTATATATTGAATTCCTCTGCATGCTTCGCTGAAGGATTTATTGTAACCTTGTCCATCCTACATAGTATTTCATATCTTGGATCTACCAATATTTTCTAATTTGAATATATCATTTTATGGTCTAAAGCGGTGTTTCCCAACCTTTTTTTTACCATGCCCCACCTAAGTCTTTCTAAAATTCTGATGCCCCCTATGTAACGTTGATAAACACCGATATACATATTTTTTATATTCAAAAATTGAATTATTCCCTAAATGAAGCCTAATTCCAACTTGTTCAGGACACGAGACTTAGGTTTTAGGAAGAAATCATTAGGAAATTATTAAGAAAAAAAAATAGTAAGTAAATTTTCAAAACATATAATAGACATTGTGATATCCAGTGATTTCTTTTCTTTAGTAACAAATCATTTATGGAACTAAATCCACATTCAGCTAAATATGAAGATGGAAACGGTAACAATAGATCTCTTGCAACGTTGGTTGAATTTGGGTATTTAATTTCTGTTTCATCACAAAGCCATGCCATCGCTCCTTTTATATTGAATAAAGTTTTAACTGACTCATCATTTTGCATTTCTGAGAATTCTTCTTGGTACTGCATTGATACATCAGACAAATCCACTAACATTGGTTGCATCATCCAGGTTGGAAAATCAATTTGTTTTAAATCAGAAAACCTTTCTTTTAAATCATCGGACAGAATTTTCAGATGATCAACAATAACAAATACAGCGGTATCAGTCACTTCACATTTTTGCAGACAACGAAACTGTTCAAATTTTTTTTAAAAATATATTTTTGACATAATTTAATAAATGTAATGAAACCAAATGTCTTCGCTTTTGCATCGACGAGAGTTTTATTTGTTCCTTGAAGTTGTTTATTTAATATATTTAGTTTTTCAAAGATATCGGCTAAATAACTCACAAATGCTTTACCATCGACTGTTAACAGATGCTTCATTTTAGGTTTGTCACTTAAAAAGTCACTAATAGTATCAAATAGTTCCATAAATCTTTTCAAGCAGTTCCCTTTCGAGAGCCACCTTACTTCAGTGTGAAGTAAAAATCTCACATGATCATTTTGTTCTTCACAAAAAAGCTTGAAGAGACACAAGTTTTCCCTATGAATAACACAATGCACAAGAAGCATTTCTGGATTCTCATCTTTCATCAATTTTAAGCAGCCATTTTTCTTGCCCATCATATTAGGAGCACCATCTGCAGCGCAAGATGTTATATTTTTCATTGATATATTATTGTCATCTAAGTAATTTTTTAGCTTATTATATATATCTTTGGTGGTAGTGGTGCTCTCTAATGATTTACAGAATAACATTTCTTCAGAAAAATTACCTTTATCAATATATCTTACATAAGTTATCAGTACAGCTTCACTGTCTCTCAAAGTTGAGTCATCCATTTGCACTGAGAATTTTCTTGTTTTCAGCTTTCCAACAAGTTGTATTTCAATATCTTCACTCATTTCATCTATTCTTCCGCTAACAGTATTGTTATTGAGTGCCTTAGCTTTCACGTCTTTGTCATCTTTTTCCAGAACTGTTTTAAGAAATTCTGATATTGATGGTTTGATTAAATTTTCTCCTGTAGTATGATTTTTCCCAGATTTAGCAATGAGTAAAGAAATTTCATAACTAGCCTCAAGAGTACGATTGACAGTTGCAGTATAAGCAATAAACAGAGACTTTACCAACAATTCTTCTTTTGTACAAGTTAAGTCATAGTAGGCGGTTGTTTTAAACTCTAGATGAGCAATTTTTGAATTGCCCCCCTGAACAATCAAATTTCCCCCATGTGGGGCGTGGGACCCACGTTGAGAAACACCGGTCTAAAGCATCACTATGGGTCATAACGTTGTATGGTGGTATTTCGACTACTTGCCTTCCGTTTTGATATCACTTAGCTCTGGGGTTGAGGTCATGATGAGTTGATCAAAAAAAATGCTCCGCGATTGCAGAGTGCTCAGTGTCACCCGGGCGGATCGACCTATCGTGTTCCGTGAGGCAGTCCTGAAGACGTCTGGAGCTCTCCCCTATATAGCAACTGCCGCAATTGTGGCAAGCTACATGGTATACAATTCCGCTGCGTAAGAGAGGAGCAATGGGTGTTTTTACGCTCGAGACCAGAGATCGTAAGCTCCTACCAGGGAGTTGTACGCATTTCATGCGGTACTCGTGCAGGATCTTAGAAATCTGGTCTGAGGTGCCTGGATAATAAGGAATATAGACAGTAGGTACACTATCGTGGGGGGAGATGAGGGCCTGGGTGAGCTGCAAGCTCTTGTGCTTGTAACAGGCACCTTTCTAACACACGGGCTGGGTATCCAGAATTGGTTAGGTCAGCTTTTACTCTGGAAATCTCGGTATGTCTGGCTTCCTCTGAGCTGGAATGGCTCCAAGCTGGAGAAAGTAGAGCATGTGTGGTGCTGTTTAGATGGCAAGGGGAATGGAGTCTGTAGTTAGTGAATTGCCTGCCCCACAGTGGCTTTTGGTATACTGAGGTTTCCAGGTGTGGGTCCACTCGTTTCCCCAAAACTTCCAGGAAAGGAAGGGACCCATTTGCTTCTAATTCTAAAGTGAACTGGATGATGGGGGATAAGGAGTTGAGGTACTCTGACAGTGCCGCATCTGAATCATGGGGGATGGTGGTAAAAATATCAACATGTCTGCACCAAACAGTAATTGGTACCATCGTGTTTAGGAATATGTGTTCCTCTAACTTCTCCATAGCCATACTGTTTGTAGAGAGAATCGCCAAATGCGATGACACCGTGTGACAGGTGTCATCAGGGGGGCACAGATATATTCTGTAAAGAGTGATGTTCTATCCGATAAGCTGGGATCATTCTCTATAAGCCGTCCAGTACAAACGATGGCCTGTTGAACTGGAATGGAGGTAAATAGAGAGACAACATCGAAGGACGCCATGATCTCGTCGTCAGGAACTGTAAGGTGTTTCATGAGGCAAAGAAACTCCTCGCTGTTGGAGACTGTATGGGTAGTATTTCCACTAGGGATGTTAGGAGATGGGCAATGTGTTTTGACAGTTCGTATGTCGGCAAACTGCAACAGGACACATTGGGCCAGAGAGAGGAATGCCCAACTTATGAACTTTTAGCAGGCCATAAAGTTGCTGGAGCTGGCAGCCTGTGGCATGCAACTGCCATCTTGTCGACATTGAGATCTTCCCGGATTTGAACCACTCATAGATCAACTTGTTATCATTTGATTCTAGTCACCCTGACTTTGATGGGTGGGTAACTTACAGGCTCTTAAACATTGGGATCTTGTAGGAGGGCAAGGGCCTTGTTCAAATACTCCAAACGATCCAGTATAACCGTGCAACGTACCTTGTCAGTGGGAAACACGATGGTGTTGCCTTTCCTGATTGGAGCATGTTGCCGGCGGTTGAAGTTGGGAGTTTGCCAGCCGCTGCATGTTGAAGAACAGAGGCCGTTCTGCAAATATCATTAGCAGTCTCTTCAGGGAGGTTGACTACGGATACCTCTACTCCATTGACAATTTGTGTGATTGGCGGCAGAATGGCAAACTTCATACCGGAGGCGAAAACATTGGTCTGTTCAGAGTTTAACAGCATGCTACTAAGATTCAGAACAAAATTAGCATTTTTTGTAAGATGTGCATGTGCCCTGAAAGCTTCTTGTGTTTATCTTACTTATTAAATTTATCTTAGTTACTGCCTCTGCTGTATTATTCTTCATTTATTTTGCCTGAATTTCTTGTTTTACATCATACACTGTGTTGGGACAATCCGTATTTTATTATTATTATTAGCCACATAGTGCAAGGAAGCCTGAGGCTTAGCTGCACCAGCCAAAAAAAAATTCCCACATTACCCTGTGTGTGTGAGAGAGAAGTGGAAGGGAATTACCAAGAAAGCAAGAGAAAAATGACATCCAGCTGAGGGACCTTGGGTTTGCAAAGCCCATATTTTGTGGAAATTCTGCTGCTCAGCCCCCATATTTGCTCTATTTTTAAATTTCCTTGTTCCACAAGTATAGATAAGTATAGAAACAGTTTTTGATATATGATCAGGTGTAGTCCCCTGATGAAATACCTGATCATGTATCAATATTTATTTTTAGCTAGCATCGGATTTTTGTAATTTTCTCCTTTTTGGACCAATGACCAAACATCCCACCCTTATCTGATAATTGATATTTCTTCATATATTAAACCAATCATTTTTGTTTTACAGCACCCTCTAATTGGCTATCCAATTTAGCTTATGAGTTAAATTTTATTTAATTCATTATACCATAGGATATTCACATTCTTTCTCTCTCCTGCTTTCAGTATTTCCTATTTCAGCTATCCTATTAGTTTTGGCATTTTTGTAAATTTCACCTCCGTACTCACTTTTCAATAGATTTATTATTTTGCCTCATACACGATGAGACAAAACATCATGATCAGCAAGTCGTTATACAAATCGAAGCAATTGCAGGTAAACTATGGCGCAGGTACAGTATAAAAGACACCTGATACTGAGCTCCGTTAATCAGTGTTACTCTTGCTTTTCAGATGGGAAAGGCAGCAGATTTAAGAGTTTGACAAAGGCCAAATTGCAATGGCCAGACAACTGGGTCAGAGAATATTTGTATTTGTATTGTATGTATTTATTTAACTGTCGAAGGGTGGCACCCGGACATACATCCATCTCCACCAATTTATCATATAACATATTCTCATAATGGCCTGTTAGTGTAAGTGTGTGTACACGTGTGTGTAATGTGTTATAAGTGAAACAGGCTACTCTGTCACCAGGTGATAGTCCATTGGGCAATTACCACCTGGTGCCCATCCCTGGCACAAGGAGCTATGCCTGGATCTATTAGCTCTGGCTGTGCATATTGCACCTAAATCCCGCACCCACCAGTAAGGGTGCAAGACTGGTGGGTGCCAGCAGTCCCGCTCCTGGGGTGCCCACACACAAAAGCCAGCCAAAAAAAAAAAAAAAATGCACCAACTAGGAGAATACATCTTACTAGTGAGTGGTCATTCCACAAGGCCAGCCAAAAAAAAAAAAAAAAAAAATTTTTTTTTTTTTTTTTCTTTCCTCTCCCCGCCTCCAAGACAGAATGCCTATCCATCCAGAGGAGGGGAAAAAAAAAAAAAAAAAAAAAGGTCTTTAGTCAGTATTAGTAACAACATGTATACTCCTCCTTTTATTAAATGTCAACCTGCAAAACCGTTGAAATTCTACAAAATTCCTTTCATTAGACAGCCAAATTAATTCAGAACCCCTAATAAAATTAGGTACCAAATTAAAGAATATTTCAGAGAATATTTGAAACGGCATGGCCAGTGGGATGCTCACAGTCAGCCGTGGTTAGTACCTACTGAAAGTGGTCCCTGGAGGGGGAACCAACAAACCGCCAGTGAGGTGCTGAATGACCACAGCTCATCGATGCTCGAAGGCTCTCCTGGATGGTATGTAGCAACAGTATGGTAATTAGAATGCTGATGATGGGAATAATGTCACAACACACACAGTATATCAAACCCTGCTGAAAATGGGATAGCATAGCCATAGGCCACTCCAAATGCCCATGCTAACCATGGTTCACCGACAGAGCCTACAATGGGCACGTGAGCATCGAAATTGGACCTTGAGTGACTGGAAGGTCGTCTGGTCCGACGAACCATGTTTCCTGTTGCCCCATGTGGACGGCCAGGTATGTGTGCATCATTTAACTGGGGAAGTGATGGCGCTGGATTTACAGTGGGGCAAAAACAAGCCAGTGTCGTGCTTTGGGTGGGTCTGCTGGGATACCCTGCATCCAGTCATCCATGTGCCAGGCACTCTGATGTCTAACACCTACCTAAACAACATTGCTGACCAGATACACCCTTTCATGGCAACGGTTTTCCCCTCTGGCAGTATAATGCACCATACCACATTGCCTGGATTGTTCTAGACTGGTTTGCAGAAAATGAGAAAGACTTCCAGGTATAGCCCTGGTCTCCAAATTCCCCAGACATCAGTCCCATTGAGCATCTGTGGTTTGTGTTGGAACAGAAACTCCAATCTGCAGTGTCTCAACCACGGACCTTACAAGATCTGCTGGTTACGTGTTGGTACGATACCACAAGACACATTTATAAATCTTGTAGAGTCCATGTCTCGCTGGGTACGAGTTGTTTTGGCTGCACACGGAGGGCCAATATCATATTAGGTAAGTGGTCATGTTTTGGCTCATCGGTGTATATTAACTTTTCCATCCTGTGCTCAGGTACAACTCTATTATTTTTATTTCCAAACTATCACTTATACGAGGCATTTTAGGCCTAATTACACTGATAGGTAAATGAAAAACTGTAGAGATGTGAGCCAAATCAGAATGTTTTCTAATGAGGAACTTTCCAGATATTGACTGGAACTTGTGGGTTGATCACTCACACACTAGCAAAACTTGTGGATTTATTGGCTGTTTTCTACAGCAGAATGTTAGAGGGGCAATGGGGTGGGGGGGAGTAATACTCTTGATCTCATTTTCAGCAGTGATTATTCATGTATTAGGAATCTGCTGATAAAAGAGCAACTAGGTGGCAGCAATTGCAGTGTATTTGCTTAAAGATGTAACTACCATCAAGGATAGAGGGAAGGGTTTTTGCTTTCAAAAAGGTGACTAATGGCCTGTTTTTAATATCTATGTGGTGTGACCAACTGATGAAGTTACTGTCAGCAAATTCTAAATGGGAAGTATTCAATGAAGAAATCATAGATACTAGTAGGCTTTTCATGCCAATTAAGAAATAATGTTCAAGGTATAGGCCTATATGGATGTCAGATGAACTAAGACTTGTGGCAGAAAAAAATTGCATGAACATATAAATTATCAAGAGAGATGCTTATGGTAGATATGATAGTCTGTAATCGTCACAAAGGATGTTAGGCAAGCAAAGGTAGATTATGAGAAATTGACAAACTGCAAAGAAAAACAGTAGACTTCTTTACTAATGTAAACTCCAGAAGGAAGGGGATGAATCAGATTGGCCCACTTAACATCGACAGTTTACCTGTTGATCCTGTGCAGGTTGCTAACAATAAGAACTTTGCCTCTACATTCACACACAAGGAATTCTTTTGGGAATGGATGCCAAACGTCTATCAAACTAACAGAGAGCTAAATGATTTTGTAATAGCTGATTGGAAAGTGGAAGAGAAATTGAAGTTAACCATAAGAAACACACCTAGGGTAGAGGGATCTAACCAATTATACTAAGGGATGCTGCAAAGGAGATAAGCAAGTCCTTTGCAATAATGAGAGCATCTTTGGTTTCGGGGGAGGTCTTGTTGATTGGTTAATGACAGTATGCTGTTGTAACAGAATTTAGAAAAGTTAGGCAGATGGGCTGAGAAATGGTAATTGAAGTTTAACATTGACAAATGCAAGGTACTATTATGAGTAGCAGAAACTTTAGTAGAGGCATACGATGCAAAAAAGCAAGCTTATGCAGCATCAGCAAAAAAAAAAAAAAAACGCTCCCATTTCACCCCTCCTTCGTTCCAAATACCTGTCCAGCTCAGCCTTAAAACTTATTTAGGCTATCAACTTCCACAACAAAAGATGGAAGTCTGTTCCACCAATCAACTACCCACTGGCTAAAGGCAAACTTCTGCACATCTATCCTACAACTGTCTTTCCTCAATTTCAATTTATACCCTCTCAGGTGATTATTCTGAGCAAGAGGAAGAATCCCATCAGCATTGAGCATGCTCAAACCATTCAAGGCTTTATACAGGGTGTTTCAGTTAAACGTTTCAAAACTTCTAAGAGGGGTAGGGTACATCCTGACAACTCGAAATCATATAGCAATGTGAGGTCGGAAATGCTTTCCTGAAGCGGTGTTGTACACAGAAGCACCATAAAGAAAAGAGACCGTAAGTGAGAAATCGTTTTAATAATACATGAAAAGAAGCAAAAGGTACATGGATTAAAGTAAGTGTTCGAAGTTTCTTCCACGGGCTACAATGCACGGCTCACATCTCCGACGCATGGACATTAGAACATTCTGGAATACTCCAGGCGAATTTCGAATTTCTTGAACAAGAACACCAAGTTAGTAGGATGGATGATTACACGAACGCAGAGTTAGCCGATATGCATTTGGCGTACGAGGCTGCAAATTGTAGTGGGCCAGCCGCACAGCGTTTGTACGCGGAACGATATCTGACGAGGCGTATTCCCAGTCATAATTTCTTTGCAAGACTGCACCAGAGGCTAGCTGAGAGGTTCATTTGAAAGAGCTGACAGGGACAGGGTAAGAACAGCACGGACTCCAGCCGTCGAACAAAATGTGCTGCAGCATGTACAGGGGAATCCAAGAACGAGTACACGAAGTCTAGCAAACGCAGTCGGGGTTTCCCATTGCAGCGTCTGGAGGATTCTCCGAGAACAAGACATGCATCCGTTTCACGTGCGTGTCCAGACACAGCAACCAGAGGATTATGCACCTCGTATTGCTTTCGCACAGTGGTACCTTGGAAAATGTGCTACAAATCCCCTTTTTCCTGCTGAAGTGTTGTTTTCCGATGAGGCATCCTTCACAAGGGAAGGAATTTTCAACACGCATAACGACAATATCTGGGCGGTCGAGAACCCGCATGCAATACATCGTGCAGCACAGATTCGATTTTCGGTCAATGTATGGGAGATCACCTCATCGGACCTTACCTGTTACCGTGTCGTCTAACCGGACCTATCTACTTGATCTTTCTGCAGCAAGTATTGCCACAACTTTTGAGAGATGAACAGATTTCTGCATTGACGCAACAGACAATGTAGTTCCAACACGATGGAGCCTCTGCCCATTATAGCGGAGATGCTCGTAACTACCTGGATGTCACATTTGGTCAACAGTGGATAGGACGTGGTGGTCCCGTGCGTTGGCCTGCTCGGTCACCCGACCTATCATGTCTTGATTTTTATTTCTGGGGTCATATGAAATCGCTAGTTTATGACACCCCTGTTGACAATGCTGAGGAGCTGGTTGCAAGAATCGCAGTAGCTGCCGAAGAAATTCGAAATTCGCCTGGAGTATTCCAGAATGTTCGGATGTCCATGCGTCGGAGATGCGAGGCGTGCATTGTGGCCCGTGGAAGAAACTTCGAACACTTACTTTAATCCATGTACCTTTTGCTTCTTTTCATGTATTATTAAAACGATTTCTCACTTACGGTCTCTTTTCTTTATGGTGCTTCTGTGTACAACACCGCTTGAGGAAAGCATTTCCGACCCCACATTGCTATATGATTTCGAGTTGTCAGGATGTACCCTACCCCTCTTAGAAGTTCTGAAACGTTTAACCGAAACACCCTGTATACCTCAATCAGATCACCTCGCAGGTGCCTAGTCTCCAGACAGTGTAATCTGCAAAACTTAAGCCTTTCTTCGTAAGAAAGGCTCAAGTTTTGCTCAGGTTGCTCTTACAAAGAAAGGCTTAAGTTTTGCAGATTAGTCTGGAGACTAGGCACCTGTGAAGTGACCTGATCGAGGTGTATAAAAAAAAAAACCACAGAGTAACTCACTATTCAAAGTAATCAATACCTGACTGAATGCACTTATTACACCATTCTAAGTTTCTAAAAAAAAAAAAAAGTTAGCAAATGCATCTAAAGAGATATTTTTCTGGATGCCCTAAATGTCTTGAAATCTTTCATCAGAAATGCAGAATAGGTGGGGTATTGCCATACAGCAAGAACCATTCATTCAAATTGCGGCTTCATAACGAGCTTCAATAATCTTTGAAGCAGCTGTACAAGGTGGCTAAAATATAGATTTATATTCATCCAGTAGTGATAGAAGGTTGAACCATGTATTACACTTTTTCAACACAGCCACTATAAAAATTACATTTTTGCAACCTCCTCAAATACACTTCTGCAGGCCAGTTTTGCAGAAGCCCTGGCCTTCAAACCATGACTCAACAGCAAAAATCACCTCATCATTAGCAGCAAAGTGTGAAAGGTTGTGAGAATAAACAGGATGCAGCAATGTTTTTCCTGGCACATCAAAATTTTTACACGCACTTTACTCACATGCAACCACTGATGAAGTGCTCCATGCTCTGTACTAATTTGGAGCTCAGCAGCTAGTTCTTTGCCCAGCAACTGCTGCAACAGCATTCTTTTCTGTTGCAGCAGTTGCTGGGCATCCTCCGATCCCTTGACCATGCACCGAGGTTTATCCACAATATGCAACAACACTGTAACCTAGACAGTCTTCTGCATAAATGACAACCATATCTTTGTGTATTGCTTTATTATTTAGTGTAACGTCACTGATCGGTATTCCTTTATCCATTGGGAAACTTCACTTCATTCAGGACTGCAAAAATATAAAAGAATTGTCAGGTCGAAACCAAAATTTGTGTGACTGCTATAAGAGACTAAGGTAAGAAAGAAACAAAAAAAAAAAAAAAAATTTCTACCACTATTTCCATGTAAATACAAATTTTTTTTGAACTCTCCTCGTACATAGAACACAGCATTGACTCTCTCCCCTTCGAGTAGAAATTCCTTGTGAATCAACATTTGTTGGGAAAAAAAAAAAAATGCATTATTTTGTTCTGGACTTCTCTAAAAGGTTTTTGGGCTTTGATGATCTTGAAGTCCAATGCATGCTCCGATGCGTTGCACTGAAATATTGCATACTGAAATACTCAATACTCATCTCCAGTGACAATAGTCAAGAAAATCCAAATTTTCTTCACATTTGGATGACGTCTTCGCATGACTATTTGTTGCTTCTGCTCATTTGTGAGGCTGTGCAGCACAAATTTTGCACAGACCTCTAAATACAGAATTGTCTTCCTCTTTCATATTCAACAACAGCCATTATTCTGTAGGTCAATCAATGATTTCTTACTGCAACTTCTTGAACTTTGGCAAACTCTGTCCTCACTTCAAAAGATTCACAGATATCCACTTCTTGGGTCACACCACAAACATCCTTCTTGATAGTCTTTGATCTGCTTATGCCATTCAAACACACTGGTATGTGTTAATGTTTCTGTTGCAAATTTTCTGTTTAAAGTAAAATTTGAGATTTGTTAAATGCTCTAGTGAAATTGTGACAATTGTAATTGGAACAAAAACTACAAGTTTTTGTTCCAATTGCCAATTGCTCCAGATATACAATATTCTTTAGTCTAAATATATTACAAAAATTCAAACTTTTGACTGCTTTTTGATCCATAGTAGTTTCTTCTCTTTTTTAGCTAATGCATTTCAAGCGTCCTATCTTACATCAATTGCCACTAATACAGGCCGACCATAACTAATCCGACAATCCGGTACCACTGCCAATTCGAAAATAATTTCAAGTTTCCCAGGTCAGCACACTGATCTGCCGCTACTGTTTTTGTGATGTTTGTTGCAACATCAACTGTTGGCACGAAATTGTAAACACCAGCAAGCCATTCCCACTTGTTTTTCTGCATCTATTATCATAACCTGCTCACATTTAGCTCCAGCCATGGTTCCAATGCATAAAGGAAGTGCCTCTCGTGGTGTAAAGCACAAACACCGTACATGGTTTATAACAGATAAAATTAAACTTCTGAAAAAAACTACAGTGGTGTCTGTGAGAAGTTTAACCCTGCTTAATTGTAAATTCCAGCAATTTCTTTCAGTTCCTCTTATTTTAGTAATTTTCTTTTAGCCATTCCTTTTTAGATTTTTTTTTACGACACACTTGTGGAAAAACACAACACAACACGATGGATAATACAGCGTGCTAATGAACTTTTCACAAAATCTCTAATAATACTGAAACTTATTGCAACATTTGAGAGTTTGTTTTATCACTGTGCTCGTTGCACGTGCAATAAACTAATCACAAATTACCTTCATATGTATGTCGTAATAGCGTCACATATGTGGCCGACACTGCTTCTCAAGAAATAAAGTAACCTACTGGGCCACATATATGCGACACAAAAAAAACCAAAAAAAAAAAAAAACCTTTCTTTTTTGATATTTTAAGTGAAAAAACAACACTGACATTACAATATTTATTTTAGAATTACTAATCAAATTATTTACTAAATACTTTTTGGCTCCTGGGGAATTTTTTTCTTAAACTAGCTTGGCAGTTAACGTGTTAAAAGGTAAAATGAGGTGGTTAGCTGTTGGGTAAACTGTGTGCGCTAAAATAACCACTGGTGATCCGGCACCCCACAGATCCCAACACTGCTGGATTAGTGATGGTTACCTGTACTATATTATTTCACAGTAAAATATGTTTGAGATGCCACAGCATAAAATTCTAAACCACTCATTCTGTTCTCATAAGCACCGTTCAAGGTTCCTAATATTTTAAATTTCCTGCATAGCAATCATTAACCTATGGTTGCAGTTATGAAACTCTATGAAGGCAGAGAAGGAATGATGCTCAGACCACTTTGCCAATGATGAAATGGCAAATTTGACATTAATAAAATGGATTATATCAGGAATGATATAGCAGGATCATCCAGATAAGATTGCGGTTATAGCTCAGACTCAGCATGGATTTGTTAAGGGGAAATTTTGCCTGAACAGTCTGATTGGACATTATGATGTGGTCACAGAGGAACTGGATGCTAAAAATAATTTCGAAATCATATACTTGGTTTTCAGGAAGACTTTTGATACTGTTGCACAAATTAGAGCAGTATGGCATTAAGGGCAAGTTGCTGCTATGGCTAAAGGGATGGTTGAGTGGGAGAAGACAGAGTGGTAATCAATGGACACTGCTTTTCGTGGACTAATGTTATTAGTGGAGTCCCACAGAGTTTGGTGTTGGGCCTGTTGTTTTCTATATTTATCAACGATATTGATAAAGGTATATCAGACGTCCAAGTTTGCAGATGATACAAAGATTGGAAGGGTGACAGTACACTGCTGCAACAAGCTTAGAAAAGTTTGGTTCTGAAATTGCTACTGAAGTTTGACATTGACAAAAGCAAAGTAGTGCATATCGACAGTAGTAACCCCAGAATAACATACAAATTGTGCAGTTCTACTCAGAAGTGGAGAATGAAAAAGTCCTGGGGTAATTGTGCAATCAGATGAAGTTTTCAGAGGAGTGCAGACAGGCTGCCAACGCAGCTAATGGGATCTTGTCAATGAGATACAGGAACTTTGTTAGCAGGGATAGGCAATGGTCAGGCCACACTTTGAGTGATGCATACAGGTTTGGAGGCCTCATTTTAGGAAGGATGTAGAGCTCCTAGAACAAGTACAGAGAAGAGCAAAGAGATTCCTGAAGGGATGCTCTTAACAAGAAAGACTTTAGGTTCTGCAAATTGCAGCATCTGGAGACTAGACAACTGAGAGGTGATCTGATTATGCATAAGGCTTTGAATGGTATGAGCTAGCTCAATGCTGATGGGTTTTTTCCTCTTGCTCAGATTTCTCTCTTAAGCATAAATTCAAATTGAGGAAAGACAGTTGCAGAATAGAAGTGCAGAAATTTTCCTTTAGCTAGCAAGTGGTTAATTGTTAGAACAAACTTCCATCTGTCCTTGTGGAAGTTGACAGCTTACACAAATTCAAGAAAGAACTGGACAACCTACTGTAGCAAATAGATAAGTGAAACTGGAAGTTTTGCTCTCTTGCATCTACCACTACTAATGATCTGGAAAACATGCAAAATCCAAGTTTTTATCCATTCTATTCATGAAAGCAAGAAAATTTGGCTAGCCACACTGCCAGGATAAAAAAGACAGATGGGATCCTAGTCTCATCATGTGCTGTGCCTGAGATATAAATAGCAAAAGTGGAGGATTCCATTTATATGGGAGGATCTGTTTACAAAATCATCAGCAATTATTAAAAATATACAAATTCCTCAAGGTAATTAGGAGTCAATTTAATCTGCAAATAAGAAAATTATGGTGTAATAACTGACCATTTACTAAAAATAAAATCATGCTACTGGAAACATCTATTTAACAGAGAATATAACCAATTTCCCTACTGCATTTTGGTAATCAGGATGGGGGAATCATAACATACTATTGCTTCTGTAATATACAAATATATCACTTTTCACAGAATAAATTTACACAGTGATCAATGGCATGATAGCAAAGGAACAGTTTTGGTAATCAGTTGTTAACTGTATGTTTATGATCACCACACTAAGACTTATGTGCAAAGTATATTTTACTAACTTTGAAGGTGTGAAAATTTGGGTAGTATATAACAATTCATTCAGCATACCTTACAACAGATTTAACAGTATTTTATTTTCAACTAATCTTAAATAATGGATTGCAAGTTTATGTATCACACAAATAGATGGCAGAGTGTGAGTGTGTTTAGATGTATGCATGCTCTCAATTAATCAAAAACTGGAAAATCACAAGTCACGATGCATACCAATGATATGCAATAAATGTTTAGTTTGAATCAAGCCATTGTATTGACAGTCTGATGAAAACACTTATTGCTCTAGATTAAACGCTTTCCAGGCTGTATCACTTTATTCTGGAGAATTACATTATTACAGACCCAATTTTTCTGTCATCTACATCTGGTACTGTTGGATCAAATACCCTCAACTAGATGCTAAGCAAATTTCAAGACAGAAATAAAACAAACTAAAAACACTGCATGAATAGCTGCTTTCACCCCCTTATGATAAAGTTGAAAGTCCAATTTTTTTTTTATTTATTTCAGATCACTTGCTACACATTAAAAGAAAATGTTTTATGCTTCAAGATCTAATCCCAGTCCAAGTTTGTGTCCACCCTGATTGAAATTCTTTCCATCTAACATGGCAGACAATGTCAGCTGGAGTCCTGAAAATCAAAAATAGTAATATTAATTCTTATGGTATGATAAGTATAAATCTTTTATATATGTTATTTTGGTTACTTCATATATTCTAATCAAACTATAACACATGTTAACTGCTTTCATCTTATCCTTGGCAGTATAAACATACTGTGTATTTCAAAAACTTTAGAAGGGACACCAATTTTCACACGGACTTAAACATTAGACAGACTCAGGGCAGAATTTATCAGACGGGACCCCTTTAACATTATATTTCAAATTATTAGCATTTCCAAGTGCTTAGCTTAAAATGTACTGCATAACAAATAGGGTATGTACATTTTCCACAACTAATTCCAAGGAGCATTATATCTGGAGGAAGAGAATGAGCAACAAGTTATAGCAATACTTTATTTTTTTTTTGGTAGTTGTTGGTGCATCGGCTTCTGTGGCCATATAATATACCTCCCAAGGTTTTTGCAGTACTTTGATCCAAGCCCGAGGCGGGATTCGAACCCGCGACCTTTGGGTTGCCAGGCAGGCGGTAGATGACTTTCATCAACTGGTGAAATACCACCACTTTGCTTATTGGAGGCTTGAAGTTGTGAAACCCATGTTTAGTCTCTAGAGCAAAGTTTTCGGCATCCCCCCCACCCCCATACTTCTCCTTCAACCCATGCACGGTACTAAGTACTATAGGTTTTGATACCTTTCGTGTTTGGGGTTTCATAATAAAAAAAAAAAAAAAAAAAGCACTTTACCCACCCGGCTGGCATAGCAATACTTAAACACAACAGAAAGACAACTGATAAACTGATATCACTGGGGCAGTTTGTGTGCACCAGATTTTCATACATTGCAGATTACTGGATGTTTAGCTATAAATACTTTTAAGTATTTTAGAAAAAAATCTAAATTTTTGGTGTGCCCTTCTGTAAATACTTCTCTGCACCTGTTAACAACAGATAATTAGCCCTTTTAAAATAAGGCATACAGTCCTGTATGGTAATCGAGATGTGGCCAACCACCGATTTATAAAGTGGGATAATTGTCCTTATCCATGCTGGCAAAACACATGTACATAATTGACAGAACTCATAAGCTGTTCTAGCAGCCTGCCTGCATTGCTCAGATAATTTTATGTCAGTCTGTACAATTACCCCAGGTCTCTTTTGTACTCCACCACCTTGAATGTAGTACCATCCAACTGGTATATTATTTTGGTATTAATGTTACTGAAGAGCAGTACCTTCAACTATTAATATTAAACCTCAACTGCCACTTCTCAGCTCAAGTGCCTAATTTCTCTAGGACCTTTTCTTATTCTTTTTTTTAAATGAGCAAGAAGATAAAGCAAGGGAAACAAGCTAGCTATACTAAATTAGAATACTTAGTCTCACCTGTGTCTACAGTAATTTCAAGTGTGATGTCAATATGTTGTTGTTGTTTTGGTTTTAAGGAGCATTAGCAACTAAGGCCATATTGCTCCGTGAATATGCGGTAGTCATTCCCTGACCTTTCCGCATCCTCCGTATTTGGTGGTGACGGGCTCGAACCCCGGTCTGATCAAGAAGCGTATGCTATGCACTGCTGCTCCTTCCCACCTGGCTACGGAGGCGGCGTGATGTCAATAAAATGACTGAATTTGAATTCCTGGTTAAGGCATCTAATACTGATATAATAGGACAAATGGAAATTGAGGATGACATCTGGAAATTGAGGATGACAAGTTCCACTATGGAATGTATAATGTACTCAGAAAAGATGGAAAGGGGGCAGTTGGTCAGGCTTCTTATCAAAAGCAGCATGAGCACAAAAAGATTTTGCTGGGTGTGAAGTTAGGTCTGCCAGCATAGTATCTGTGTGGTATGAGTTAGCTGAAAGCAACGGTGTAACAAGAGTAGAAGTAATCTACAGACCAGAATATTGTCAAGGGTACGGTGGGAGTCTCTACATGTAGATGGAATGGCAGGCAAATGAGAATATCTTATTATGGGTGACTTCAATCTGCCTCAGATTTATTGAAATAAGTGTGGGGGAAACTCCATAAGAAAAAAATTCTTAAAATAAACTAGATGATTATTTGTATCAACAAGTTAGAGAAAATACTAGGAATGAGAATATTCTTGACCTTGCCATTACTCACAAATCAGATGACATCACTGGATTTAAAGTACAGGAACCACTGTCAGGAAGTAATGTGATCATGAATCTTCAGTTGGAAGATGAAGAAAAATGTTACAGTAAAGGTAATGCATAGGTTTTAATTTTGGAAGAGGGGACATTGATAGTTTAAAGTGCTATGTGGCACCTATTATGTGGGCAGATTGCAAAGTGAGGGTAAATATGTTTGAATTATGGAATACCTTTAAAGCAAAAATCCCAGAAGAAATGAATGAATACACAGCATTAAGAAAATATTGCAGGAGAATACGGAAATGGATGAGTGTGGAGCTGGTCAGTCAAATAGAGCAACAAAAGACAGCATGGGATAGTTACAGAGTGATGAAAAGTACCGAAGCCTACAACAGTTACATGGCAATTTGCAATAGTACCACAGATAAGGTTAGAGAGGCCAAGGCTGTGTATGAGAAAGAACTAGCTAAGAAAGCAAAGAATGGGGACAAGGAATTTTTCATGTATGCAAACAAGAAAATGAATCAGATCAGACCCTTTTTGTACTGGGGTATGGGAAAGTCTTAGACAACTCAGCTGATGTTGTAGATGGAATGAATATGTATTTTGCATTTGTCTTTACTGAAGAAAGACCCTTCATTCTGAGAATGAGGCTGTGATTGAGAATGGATATGAAATTAGTGATTTTGAAATTATAGATGATTATTTATTATTATAAAAAGTTTCAAGCATAAAGGAAAGTAAGGCTCCTGGAGTCGATGGCATATATGCAGTAATTTTGAGGGAGGACACCAGGGAGTGCGCATTGAACCACTGAAGTTAATTATGAGGGCATCTTTGGACTTGGGAGAGATTCCTTTGAATTGGAGAAGTTGCCAATGCATCACCAATACATAAAGACTAATACACCAATACTAACAGTGAAGTCAGTAACTACACACTGGTTAATCTGACTTCAGTGGTAAGGAAAATCTTAGAGGCAATGATTAAGAGTGCATTCTGGCAACATTGGATAGATATGGCATTCCGAATAACACACAACGTGGCTTTGTTAAGGGAAAATCATGTTTAACTAACTTAATAGGCTAATTAAACAGAGTTACTCATTCACTGGATGCAAGAAACATTTTAAACTTTATTTGGATTTCAGCAAAGCATTTGACTTGGTCCCACGTGAGGTTACGTATAAGCTGGAACATACTGGATAGCTGCAGAGCAAAAGGTTGTAATTAATGGATACTCCTCAGATTGTAAAAATCAGTTTCCAAACATTAGAAGTGGGATCCCTCAAGGATTGGTTCTTGGACCACCCTTGTTTCCGATTTTCATAAACTATATCAGCAAAGGCATGATGTCAAAATTTGCAGACAGCATAAAGATTGGTCATTAACGATTAGTGCCAAGCAGTGCTCCTTCAGGATGACTTGAACATACTTCAAAAATTGTCAGAAAAGTGGCAGCTATGGTCTAATGTGGCAAAATGCAGGATCCTACACTTGGTAAATAGCAACCCAAAATAAATTATACACTTAGTGGGATTGAATTAAAAACAGTAGAGGAACACTGGGATCTGAGAGTTGCAATAATGGTAGATTCTGAACAGTGTAAACAGGCAGCCCTAAAGACAATAGTGTTCTCTTGATTATTTATTGAACATTCTCCTGTAGAGATAGAGGTCATAATCCCACCATATAAAGCAATTGTAAGACCACATTTGGAATACTGTGTATGGATAACTCATACGAAATAAGTTTGAGCTTCTTGAAAGGATTCAAAGAGAGGCAACTCACATGGTCAGATTTGCAAAAGGGCAACCGTATGAGGAAAGACTCCGATTATGTGGGCTACACAGCTTGGCAACTGGGCACTATTAGAGGTGACATGATTGAAGTTTATAAGGCTCTGCGAGGAAGTAGTAAAATGAATGGAGATGGAATTTTTATTGTTATAAAGAATTCCAGAATTAGGGTCATAAATTCAAATTACAGAGGAAGCATTAGCAGAGGCATATGATGCAAGAAAGAACTTATGCAGCATCAACGAGAAAAAAAAAAAAAAAAACCCACTCCCATTTCACCCCTCCATTCGTTCCAAATAGCTGTCCAGCTCAGCCTTAAATTTATTTAGGCTATCAACTTCCCCAACAAAGGATGGAAGTCTGTTCCACCAATCAACTACCCACTGGCTAAAGGCAAACTTCCACACATCTATCCTATATCTGTCTTTCCTCAATTTGAATTTATGCCCTCTCAGGTGATTATTCTGAGCAAGAGAAAGAATCCCATCAGCATTGAGCATGCTCAATCCATTCAAGGCTTTATACACCTCAATCAGATAACCTCGCAGGTGCCTAGTCTCCAGACACTGGAATTCGTAAGAGCAACCTTTTGTTTCATTCACTAAACTTGTTGCCCTTCTCTGTACTCGTTCCAACAGCTCTACATCCTTCTTAAAATGAGGCCTCCAAGACCTGTATACAGTACTCAAGGCATAGCCTGACCATTGCCTTATACAAGGGGATAATCACCTCATCCCTGTTAGAAAAATTCCTGTATATCATTGACAAGACAGTATGAGCTACTCTTGCAGACCATCTGCACTGCTCAGAAAACTGCATATCTGCCTGCACAATTACCCCCAGGTCCTTTTCGTTCTCTACCACTGTCAGTGTAGTACCACAGAATTGATATGTCACTCTGGGGTTACTGCTTCAAACATGTAGTACTTTACATTTGTCAATGTTAAACTTCATTTGCCACCTCTCAGCCCATCTGCTAAACTTTTCTAGATACTGTTGCAGCAGTGTATTGTCACTAGTGTCCTTAACAACCCTGCCAACTTTGATATTAAGCTTAATATACCATCATCAATATCATTTATAAATACAGAAAACAACAATGGACCCAACACTGAACCCTGAGGGACTCCACTAATAACATTAGTCCTCGTTGAGCAGTGTCCACTGATTACCACTCTCTCTTCTGCCACTCAACCATCCCTTTATCCATAGCAGCAATTAGCCTCCAATGCCACACTGCTCCAATTTGTTCAGCAATCTTCCATGTGCAACAGTATCAAAAGCCTTTCTAAGATCCAAATATATATCAAAGTTATTCCCTGCATCCAGTTCCTTTGTGACCACATCACAGTATCCAATCAAATTGGTCAGGCAAGGCTTTCCCTTAAAAAAACCATGCTGTGTCTGAGCTATAACTGAAGTCTTCTCTAGATTATCCTGAAGTGCTTCTTTAACCAGTGCCTCCATTAATTTCCCTGGAACAGAAGTTAAAGTAACAGGTCTATAATTACTCGTGTCACACTTTGATCCTCCTTTGTGAATTGGGGTCACATTTGCACATCTCCAGTCCATGATTACCTTCCCTGAGTCTAAACCTCTCATAATTATGGCTAAGGGTTTGCTTACTTAAAAGGCCGCCTTAGCCTAGTGGTCAGGCGCGCGGGTGCATAAGTACACGTGCCTTGAGTGAACCGGGGTTCAAGCCCGTGACTACTGAATACGGTGCTGTTTCTTGTATTCAGTCTATCTTGTTAACTCCTCTGACCGTTTGGTCGTCCCGGAGTATAAACAGAAAATTTATTTATTTATTATTACTTCCTTTAATATAACTGGATAGATACCATCCACCCGGGTGCCTTTTTAATGTTTATCCTCAATTTCTCCTCCACTTTCCTCTCAATTATTACAAAATCGTCTAGGTCACTGCCAGAGTTTAACTCACCTCTAGCATTCCCCTCCCTGAATAACTCCTTATGGGTGAATGTAGATGCAAAATACTCATTGTCTGTTAGCCACCTGAGCAGGATCAACAGTTGAACCATCAATATCCAGAGGAGCAAACTGATTCATCCCTTTCTTTCTAGAGTTTACATAGGTAAAGAACTGTTTTTTTTTTTTTTTGCATCCTTTGCCAAGGATTTCTCATAATCTGCCTTTGCCTGCCTAATCTCCTTTGTGACTTGGTTACATCTGTCTGATAGATATAAGCTATCATCGGCTTCCATGTCACCATTAATTTATATGTATCCCATGCATTTATCTTCTCTGCCATATGTCTCATTAGTTCATCTGACATCCATTTAGGCCTAAACCTTGAACAATATTTCTTAGTTTGTATGTAAAGCCTAGTAGCTTCGAAGATAAATTCTTTGAATGCTTCTCATTTTGAATTTGCTGTTGGTAACAGTTGGTCCCACCATACAGAATTTATATATTGTTTCAGACCACCGTAGTCGCCTCTACGAAAGCAAAAACCCTTCCCTTTACCCCTGATGGTAGTTATCTCGTTGAGTAAATCCCACTTCAGCACACTGTGATCACTGCCACTTAGTGGTTCCTTTATCTGCAGATTCTTAATCCATGAAGAATCACTACTGATAATCAGATGAAGAGTATTACTCCTTCTAATTACCTCCTGAAAGGTGACTACAGAGGTCTCAGACAGTTTTTAAATTCAATAGAGTGGGATCAACTGATGAATTCTAAATGGAAAGCCTTCAGTGACTTAATCTTGAAGGCTATTAAATTTTTCATAACATAAGAAATACTGTTCAAGGTTCAGGCCTAAATGGATGTAAGATGAATTAGTGAGGCTCGTGACAGAGAAGAAAAAAGGATGGGATGCATATAAATTATCAGGCGACACAGAAGCTCATGACAGATATAAGCTAGCCTGTAATCAAGTCACAAAGGAGGTTAGGCAGGTGAAGGCAGATTATGAGAAATCTTTGGCAAAAGGATGCAAAGAAAAACAGCAAATAGTTCTTTACTTACGTAAACTCTAGAAGAAAGGGGATGAATCGGATAGGTCCACTTAACATAGATGGTTCGATTATTGATGATCCTGCTCAAGTAGCTGATAAACCGAATCAGTATTTTGCATCTACATTCACACATGAATTATTCAAGGAGGGGAATGCCATAAGTTTATCAAACTCTAACAGGGAGCTAAGTGATTTTGTGATAACTGAGAGCAAAGTGGAGGAGAAATTGAAGTTAAACACAAAAAAGGCACCTGGGGCAGATGGAATCTATCCAGTCATAACGAAGGAGGCAGCAAGGGAAGCAAGCAAACCCGTAGTCATAATTATGAGAGCATTCTTAGAGTCAGGGGAGGTCCTCACG